>NC_142935.1:53376102-53451102 GCF_046866305.1 Octopus bimaculoides
GCATCCAGCTGTAGAAACTCTGCCAAATCAGACTGGAGCCTGGTGTTGCCATCCGGTTTCACCAGTCCTCAGTCAAATCGTCCAACCCATGCTAGCATGGAAAGCGGACGTTAAACGATGATGATGATATATGTATATATATGTATATGTATATATATATATATGTATATATATATATGTATATATATATATATGTATATATATATATATGTATATATATATATATGTATATATATATATATATATATATATATATATATATATATATATATATATATATGTGTGTGTGTATATATATATATATATATGTATATATATATGTATATATATATATATATATATATAAATTAAAAAGGATGACTTATTAGCAATTAGAACCTAAAAACAAAATTAAAAGAGGTCACAAAAGTGAGGGCATTGACTGGCACCACTTTTGCATAAGATAAGAGTTAAACTAACTCAAAGTCACAGACACATTGTCTTAAAATGACTGACAAGGGGAGGTAAGTCCCCCAGTGTACATAGCTGTATCGCGATTTGGGATTTTCATGTAGACCATCTTAATCCTCAACAGCAGCTCTTAACGCCTAGAGTTAAACTCAACAACCTCTGTCAGTCATAAGAAAAACTGTTGCAAACTTGTGCTGATTTCCAAAACAGTAAAAGTGTAAACAGCAAACTGAAAAAGGTGGCTTATTAGTAATTAGAACCTAAAGACAAAATCAATGGAAGTCACAAAAGTGAGAGAGGGTACTGACTAGCACTGCTTTTGCTTAAGATAAGAGTTAAACTAACTCAATGCCACAAATGCATAATATATACTAGTTTAAAAGCTGCACTCCATACAGACTTTTAAGCTAGCTCCTGTGAAGGACTAATTGAGCCTTCAGCCCAAAACTAAACTGAACAATAATAATAAAGTATAATAAAGAATACATACATAACAACACACTTCACTCACTTTCTCTCTCTCTCTCTCTCTCTCTCACGCACACATGCACCACACACACACACACACACACACACACACACACACACATACACACACAAACACACACACACGTGTCCATTTCATATACGCATACATACATATTTCACTTTCTCCTATCTTTCATTTTCTGCTCTCACTTCAAAGCAAATGTTGCCTTTTTCACTTTCTCCTCTCTTTCAATTTCTGCTCTCTTCAAAACATAAAGAAATAAAAATTTTTTTACAGAAATTAACGAACAACCATATGATCGATCATATGATTGAGTTGACAACTTTACTGCTTCAAACAAAAGAATGCCATAAAATAACTTCCTTTGGCACACACATGCAAACAAACACACACACACTCTAGGTAAAACAATACAATTCAACACATGCGTGAAACATCAGATGAAAGTGAAACATCAGATGAAAGTGAAACATCAGATGAAAGTGAAACATCAGATGAAAGTGAAACATTGAGAGGTTTTAGCCTTTTGAAAGCAGGAAGGTGATGGGTGAGCAAGGTGGGGGATGGGGCATTGGGTGTTTGTTTAGGAAAAATTAAACTTTAACAAAAAAAATTTCCCAGATTCATAATCTCTGTATTTTTCTACGTAGATGAAAAAAAAATTCTTAAAATGTTACAAATTAAGAAATTGCGGTGTGGACGGAGGGAAATTAAAGTCATATTAACCCCATTTTATCCGATGAAACAATACATAGTGTGTGATCCTTCTTAAGAACAGAAAGCACTTTCATACAAACCCATGCAAATTGTACCCTCTCCACCTTCACTTTTAAACAAAGAATAACTTCCATTATGCCAGTAATCTGGTTCACTATATATCAGCTGTGCCGATTCTACCCTTAAGAAAGGAACACAATAATACAATGTGGCTGTAGGTTTTAATGCCTGGGCAATGCCAGGATGCATTGCTAGTGTATATGTGTGTGTGTGTGTGTGTAAATGAAAAATGTATAAACTAATGATGTAACATATACTGAATGTAAAAACAAATGGGAGACAAATAGAAGGTCCATAATTCTTCATCAGTTATCAAACAGTTGGTAATATTCAGTTTCACACCTCTAATGGAAAGACTGAGGGCTTCCTAATTGGCGGTGCCCACAAAAAAAAAGTTTACCTATGGAGAATTAGGGACAAGAGCAAACAAAACAGGCAGGGGACCAGTAGAGAGAGAGAGAGAGAGAGAGAGAGCGATAAAGTTAGATAAGACCAGCATGTGGGATTACTCTGGGTTTCCATAAAGTGCCTAGCTTTACAGTGTATCATCAGATCTCAATCCTGTTGGCTTATGGCCTCTCTAGCAAGTGGCCTCTCGAGAAAATGGAGGAGGAAAGACTTCATCACTCTTTGTCAACAACAGGACATTGTTTCCTTCTGACTGTCAATCATAAATGATCCTCGATGCATAAGGACAGATGTAATGCAGTATATGTTTGAAAGTGAGGGGGCATAAATGAGGCCATAACCCCCATGAAAATTCATTTATCTTTGCTGTTGATGAAATTTTAACCATAGATATTAGACACAAATGAAGTAATATTTCTAAAATTTCAACTTCTTACAAGTCAGTAAGACCCCTTAATGGGGGCTTAACACCCACAATTTAGTCATTTTTCCTAAGCCAAGATGAATTTAATTGTACTCTTAGAAGCTGTAGGGTCACCCAAGCATAAAAGATGGGCATTAGTTTTAATTCAATGGAACAACAGTGTAAGATTTTGCTTTGAGATATACTTAGATTGTGATTTCTGCAATGTGGTGCATAAATTGTCAAGTAAAAGAGAGGCATCTTTGCCTCCACTAATTCAGTTGCAAAGCGTTGAGCAAAGTTATTTCATTGCAGACTTCCTTTGAGTCATTTTATTATCACAGGGTCAGAGATAGTCCCCAGATGTTAACATTGATTTCAAGTCCTTCCCAGATAAGTGACTGGTTATTCCAAAACAGTTGTAGATTGCAAATTTATTCTGTCCAGTTACTGTGTGTATATTCTGAGAGTCAAATAAGATCTGAGAACTCGCAATCAATGATATGGACATAAACACATACATGAACAAGAACAATGAACTTGAGCATCAGCATATAAGATATGGTGAATAGCAATGAGAAATTACAAGAAATTGTTAATGTAAAAGAGAAAAGTGACAAGAAAGGTCTAAATATGAATGAAAAAACAACAAAGTCAATGATTATTAGTAAGATGGAATGAAAGGAAGCAAATGTAAATGGATAGAAACTTGGACAAGTAAAGAAACAAATATAAAACTTCAAGTATCTAACTGAAATAGTGAACCAAGAAGGTCACTACTCAAAGAATAAATAAGGCTAAAACAACATTTTACAAGAATGAAAAAGTCCTTCACCCCAAAAGACATAACACTGCATCTGAAATTGAGACTAGTAAAATTCTGCCAATTGTTCAGCATGGGGCAGCAGAAACTTGGATAATGTTATGAAGAAAGAGAGAGAAGCCTTTGAGATGTGGATCCTTCATAGATGGGGCAGGATGAACTGGAAAGACAGGGTAACAAATGCTGAAAGTTCAAAGACACATATTGTTGAGAATCAAGTTCACAGGGCTATCGTATTTTAGACAATCAATGTACTATGATTAAATTTTCAAGACAAGAAATGTTCAAGAGAGGAGAACATGTGGCGATCAAAGACATTTGTGGACTGACAATATCAAGGAATGAACAGGAAATAAGAGTTTAGTTCATGATGATGGCTGGTAAACTGAAACTTCAAAGTTACAGTCAATCTTTTCCTTGTATATGTGTGTATTTGTGCGTGCATGTATGTATGTTTGTGTGTGTGTGTGTGTGTGAAGGCATGTGGCCTGTTGTGGTTTTGCTCCCTGGACCAAGAGGTGTGCTATGTTCTTGAACAAAATGCTATGTTCTTGAACAAAATGCTATGTTCTTGTTTCACATTGCTCTGTGATTACATTGACATCTGATGTATGACACAATGTGCAGTCAATGATAATTTGATCGAGGGAGTGAGTTAATGCTTAGCACAAGCATTTGATCACTAAAAAGAAATTATCTGTAAAGGTTATTCAACAAGAAATTTCAGAACCCTCATCTGTCATCTAGAACAAAAGAGTCCACTGTACATATGTATGTATGTATGCATGTATGTATGTATGTATGTATGTATGCATGTATGTGTATGTATGTGTGTATATGTGTATGTATGAATGTATGTTTGTATGTATGAGTGTGTATGTGTGTACGTATGTAAATGTGTATGTATTTATGTGTGTGTGTATATATGCATGTATGTATGTATGTATGTATGTACGTATGTATGTCCAAATCGGAGGTGCAATCTATGTGGGTGTCTTTTCAGAGCATTGTCTTTTGTCCTTATCAATTTTAATTTCACCATCAACTTTATTTGTTGTCAATGTAGGATGGAGTGAATTCTTTTTATGAACTGACATTGATATCAATGATTATTAGTTCCAAAACTGTAAAAGAATGTAAGCATTAAAAAGTTGTGCAAATGTTTACAAGTTTTGTAAAATAAAAATTGCTGCACCTTATGTTTCTGTAAATATACATACATTTAATACATTAGACACACAAATGCGCGCGCACGCACACACACACACATGGTAATATTGATACCAACATAAAAGTGGATGTTTTGTTAGAACACAAAATACTGCATTGTTTACCATGAGAGAACCTCTCATATGGTCGCATATAAGAACTCCTGTCTATATCACTAGTGTCCACTACCATTACAGATGTCTACCATTGACAAAGCCAACGAGGGCCAAAATCACATGATCTGGCAGTTCCAGTGGTGGTAGCAAATGATTATTTCCCACTAGTGACATAAACATGAGTACTTATATGCAACGCAAGTCTACATGAGGGGTTCTTTCATGGTAAATAATGCAATATCTTGTGCTCTGTCACAACATCCACTTTTAAGTGCAACTTGGTTCAAAGTTTTACCCATGCGGATGGATGAAGCATGTGTATGTATGTATGTATATATGTATGTAAATATCATCATCATCATCATCATCATCATCGTTTAACGTCCGCTTTCCATGCTAGCATGGGTTGGACGATTTGACTGAGGACTGGTGAAACCGGATGGCAACACCAGGCTCCAATCTAAATTTGGCAGAGTTTCTACAGCTGGATGCCCTTCCTAACGCCGTTTACATAAATACATAGTCAGATGGGCAGACAGGCTGACAGACTAGCAGACAAGCAGACAGGCAGAAAGGCAGACAGACAGATACAGCATGTAAAAGACAAAAATAAAAAAGCATCATTTCAACTTTTTATTTATTTCTAATGTATTTCGTCTGTCTTTATGTTCTGAGTTCAAATTCTGCCAAGGTTGACTTTGCCTTTCATCCTTTCGGGGTCGATAAATTAAGTACCAGTTGCATGCTGGGGTCAATCTAATCAAATAGCCCACCCCACCAAAAAAAAAAATTGGGGCCTTGTACCTAGAGTAGAAAAGATTCTTTATTTCTAATTCTTAGTTGCTGCTGCTGCTAATGATGATGGTGATGAAGATGAGATACTTATTCCATTTTACATATAAGGCTGCTAAATGCCTAGAGAGAATACTGAATGACTCCATGGAGGAGGTAAGCTTTTTGCAGACCAAAGCTACTGAGCAGTTTTGGTTCCCAGATGTAGTCACTGCACATGACTTTTTTTTATCTGAAAAGCACGAATGTGACACAATTTCATTCTCTTATCAGTAAATCTGTTGTTTTGTATCTATACAAAAGAAGATAAAAAAGATCGTTATTGAGACAATATGGTGCGTAGGAAGTGAGAGAGAGAGAAACCAAATAAAATCCTTTGTGTATATATGAATGTATTTGCATGAGTGGGTTGAGAAATAAACAAAGATAGAAAAGCCCTCCCCTTACATACATACATGCATATAGACATACATGTATACATACACATACATGCATACATCTGTACATACGTATATACATGCATATGTACATACACACATACATACATACATAAATACATACATACATATATATATAGATACATATATATGATATATATGAATCAATGTGATAGATATACTCTGAATTCACATCCAAGAATTGAAACCGCAGATACACATATGTACATATGCATACATAAATGACTTATTCAAACATTGTATATAGATACACAAGCATATACACACACACACATGTCTGAGTGTTTCATCATCATCATCATCATCATCATCATCATCATCATCATCATCATCATCACCATCATCACCACCACCGTCATCATCGTATTTAAAGTCCATTTTCCATGCTGGCATGGGTTGGATGGCTTGATGGGAGGCACCAGCACTAATGATTTTTACATGTGTGTATATATATATATATATATATATATATACATATAAATATATATATATTCCAAGTGTGGCTGTGTGGTAAGAAGTTTGCTTTCCAACCACATGGTTCCAGGTTTAGTTTCATTATGTGGTACCTTGGGTGAGTGTCTTCTCAGGTTGATCAAAGCCTTGTGAGTGGATTCGGTAGATGAAAACTGAAAGAAGCCTGTTGTATATACATATTGTTGTGCAAGAGTACGACACCCTCCTCATGAGAATGGACTGGACCACTACATATAAATACTAGCGGTGTGAGTAAGGGAGATAGTTTGTGCTAGTTCCACAGTTCATGTGTTGGTAGTTTAAAATTGGTGTTCAAAGTTTACAGTTTGAGTTACTGTGTTGGATTGTTGGTTCTTAAAAGACTGTTGTTACTGCTGTTTGTTTCGATTATATTGTTATCACACTGTTGCAGTGTATTCGTTTATCCATAAGGATATAACACATACATATCTATGTCCGTGTGTGTGTGTGTGTGTGTGTGTGTGTGTGTGTGTGTGTGTTGCCCCCACCACCATTTGATGGCTGATATTGATTTGTTTACATCCCTGTAACTTAGTGGTTTGGCAAGAGATGATTGATATAATAAGTACCAGGCTTAAAAAGAGGATAAGTACTGGGTTGATTTTTACCAACTGAACCCTGCAAGGTGGGGCCCCAGCATGGCCACAGTCCAGTAAGTGATAAGAGTAGAAGGTAAAAATTAATAGATACTGCCCAGTCATTATGGATAATGCTTGACAGTAGTGTGGTAGATAAAATGATTAAGGATACGAAGTTTGGGAAAGCTGTTGGACCATCAGTGATAGCCACAGAGACGTTCATAATATCTGGCAAGGTGGGACACATGATAACCAACTTGACAGTTAATCAAGCAATACAGGTCAGTGTCATGCCCAATGACTGGTATAGTACTATTGTTGCAAACAGCTACAAAGGCAAAGGAGATACTGTGAACATCACCTCACTCTCTCCCATCAACTCTCTCTCTACACACAGATACACACACACTGTTATCTGTAATATGTTTCCACCACCCATCCCTCCTTTCCTGCCTTTCAGCCTGGTAATTGTAAATTGTTAATCTGCTTAAGATCCTTATGTAGAAAAATCTTTATTGACCCTCATAAACACTCCCCACCCCACTTCTTTTTCTCTCATTGTCATGGATCCTGTCACTTTCAATCTATCTCTATTCGCAGGACATGATTATATTTGTTTTCATTTTCACTTTTTTCATAGTTCTCCATGTACCAATATTTATGCATATATATATATAAAACTTTATTTCTCACTCAAATATCTGAATTCATTTCCTACATATGTTTATGCTCTTTTCATTGGTAATGCTTTTCTGAGTATGCATATAAATGTACATGCTTTCCCAAATAAAACTGAATTTAATATTTGAACATCTGCCACACACAAAGATTACTTTATATGTTAACCTTCCTGTGACTCCATTTCACACCTTATGTGTCCATAACTTGCACTAGGTACACCATAAGGAATTTCTATCTATACCTTTTCTACACATTGAGTAGGGCCATCTCCCTGAAGTGATTAGTAGTTTGTTTACTTTCTTACTAGGATTTTGGTCTTTGCTAAATTTATCCTAAAGCCCTTTGATTCCAGGCCTTGCTTCCACACCTGAAATATCTTCTCTAATTCTACTATAGATTCAGATAAAGAACAAGGTCATCAGCTCCCATGGACACCATCTGAAAATTGGAAAAGAGTTAACTGTATCATGATGATCTGTGCTGAATGTCAAAATGCTGACATCATAACTGCTGTTTAATGCTCTGTGAACACTGTAAAGGCTGTGACATGGACATCATGAAAATCAAGTTCCCCCAAATTGTGATGTTCTTTGAGTGCATCATCAGTGAGGATGATGTCATGCCTACCCATATCTTTGAACATGGCCTTAGGCTCAATTCAGACAGTTATTTGAAGCTGCTGGAGATTGTTGTGAAACCCTGGTGGGAGAGGGTTACTACTAGAAGGTCATATATGTGGCAGCAGGATTTGGTTCCTTGCCATGCTTCTGGAAAGAGCCAGAAGTGGTTGTCAGAGAATTTCTACAACTTAACCACCCCACTTTAAGGTCTCCTAATTTCCCCAATTGAAATTCCATGGATTACTATGCATGGGGCACAATTGAGAAAGACACCAACCACTCAACCTGCAATACCAAAGCTGAGTTTGAGGCCAAGATTAAGGAGTTTTGCAAAGATTTTCCCAAGGACACAGATGCACCCGGTCCTGGTGTCATCTTGAGGTCATTGTGGAATTAGAACAACTATATTGAGTAAGCTGTTACCTCCCAGCCAAAATCTAGCTGATACTTTTTGACTTTTTAAAATACTTTTATTTTTGGATAGGACATTGCATTTTCTTTCCTTTCAAAGCAAACGCTTAAATTTAGCCCAAACACCCTGCACAAAATATGAGAGCATAACGTTTTAATGTCTAATTTTTAATTCCCATTTCCTATTCTTCACCATGAATTTTTAATATTTGATAAGATATAGATATGCATTGAGATCAGTGATATTTTATAAAAATCATTCAATGTAACAAATATATAGATATTTATCCTGTCCAATTAAAGAAAAAAAGTAAAAAGAATCTTTAAGCATATTTCATGCTGTTTCTACTTTAACTTTTTACTTATTATATATATATGTGTGTGTGTGTGTGTCTATATATATATATGCATGCAAGTATGTATGTACATATATGTGTGTGTGCATATGTGTATGTGTGTGCACATGCATGTGTGTGTGTGTGTGCATATGTGTATGTGTGTGCGCATGCATGTGTGTATGTGTATATAATTAGAAGAAAAAATGGATTAAAAAATCCTGGCAGATATCAATAAAGTACTCTGTATTAAAAGAATTTGGTTATAAATGTTCAACAATCAGATACCAGTAAATGTAAGTAGAATACATATTTCAGGTAAATCCTCATGCATATATATTTATGTATATGTATGTATATATATATATATATATATATATATATATATATATATATATATATATATATATATATATACGCTTATCTTTGAGTTTGTGTAAATTTCTTTATATCACCATAATTCTGTGGTTCAGCAAAAGAGACTGATAGAATAAGTACCAGGCTTTAATTGTTAGTATTGGGGTCTATTCATTCAACTAAAACCCTTCAAGATGGTTCTCCACGATGGCTACAATCTAATGAAGGAAACAAGTAAACGATAAGATGTATATAGCATATATATATATATATGTGTGTGTGTGTATATATATATATATATATATATATATTATTATAAAATCTGGTAATTAATCATATATTAATTAATATCGATTAATTATCAGGAGGCCAGCACATCTAAAGAATCAAAGAGATTCAGAAATAGCACATTAATTGTCCACGTTAGTGGTCAACGTTATTTTTTTAAAATATATATATATATATATATATATATATATATATATATATATAGATAGATAGATAGATAGATAGATAGATAGATAGATAGATAGATAGATAGATAGATAGATAGCGAGAGAGAGAAAGAGACAAATATATAAGAGTCAAAACAGAGGAGGGATACATAGACAAGAGAAGGAGAGAGAGAGGCAGAGGGGAGAAAGATAAGGATAGAGGTCCATAGAAGAGGGAGGATGCAAAGTATAAGGAGAAGAAGAAGTGATAAGTTTATGGAAGAGAATGTATAGAAAAAAAGCATAGTTAACTGTAGTGATCAGTTGATTGATTGAGCAGAAAGGTGATGGGGGAACACAGAAAGAAAATTGAAAACAAGTGATTTCAGAATAAAAATCATTTGCCAAAATGGAAGGAAATGTATGAAGAAAGAAAAGACTTTTGGATGTTGAAATAAGAACAAATTGAAAGAAAGTGAAATAACTGATAAAAGGAAAAAATGGATGTTGAAATATGTGGTAATTATGAATTAGTGGGAATAATAAAGGAAGGAGAAGGAAATTTATAGATTCTTAAGTCAAGAAATAGATTGAAGAAGTAAAATGAACAATTAATGGATGATCTGAAAAGAAAATGGTTTCAAAAATATTTAAGGAATACATTTTCAGGTTGAAAACAGAATGATGGTGTGTGGAAAATGGAAGACTATTTCACAAAAAATAAATATAAAAACATGATCAGATTTATATCAATAAGGAGGAAAAGAGCATTGAAAATAAGGCAATATTTCTGATTACTGATATATATAAAGAGGACAGCTGTGTAAAGAAGTGCCGATCTCTAACTGTGGAGGGAACTTGTGGTAGAAGTAGGAAGAGATGAGATGAAGTGGTAAAGCATGAGCTTCAAACTTTGTGTCTTACAGAGGCAATGATTAATGACTAAGACCTTTGACGATATGCTATGCTTGAGAAGACCTGTCAAACCAAGTGAATTTGTAGTCATGGCTGATGCTGGCACCCACGCTGGTGACATGTAAAGAGTACCTCTTGAGCATTAGGCCTCATGGAGAAAAGTGGCTGAGTTCCTTTTGAGCACTGGGCCTCAGGGAGGCAAAGTGACTGAGTCTTTTTGAGTGTTGGGCCTCACAGAAGCAATGACTGAGACCTTTGGCATTTTGTCGTGCTTGAGAAGAGGACCTATCAAGCCAAGCAAAATTGTAGTTGTGGCAGATACTGGTGTCACACAAATGGCACTTGTGCCAGTGGCATGTAAAAGTACCCATTACACTCTCAGAGTGGTTGGTGTTAGGAAGGGCATCCAGCCGTTGAAAACAATGCCAAATCAGGTTACCAGCCCTGGTCAAACCATCCAACGCATACCAGCATGGACAATGGACATTAAATGATGATAATGATGATGATGATGATGATGATGATGATGGTGATGAAAACAGAGATTAGTTCTTAATAAGTTAAATCAAGGATATAGTTGCATATCCCAGTTTCAACTAACTTGTTTCATTTAATTCCCTAACAAACTTTTATATTCGAATGAATGATATAACTTCCTATTTCCTAATCTTTTCCCTTCCCTGCTTCTAAAATTAATAGATGGATCCTTGTGCTCCAATAAAAGAAAGCAAGTCTATTATGTTGTTTTATTTTCTACATCTATCTATATATATAAAAATGAGAATGTGTGTCTGTCTGTCTGTCTGTCTGTCTGTCTGTCTGTCTGTCTGTCTGTCTGTCTGTCTGTCTGTGTGTGTGTGTGTGTGTGTGTATCCCTAAAACTCGAGAACTACGCAACCAATTTCATTCAAATTTTACACATGCCTTACTTAGGGTTCCAGTTGTGTTTTAGTCAAAAAATTTTTTTAACTTCTTGCAGAGTTCGAGCCCACGGCAACATAATATCTCCTCCACTATTTAAGTATTACGTGTCAAAAGTGAAACAAAAACACTCATGTTAAATACTTTCACTTTAAAAATGAAACTATTCCACTAACTGAAACAATCACATTTCGATACTGTAATGACAGATACTTTCAGAGAGAGAGAAAGAGAGAGAGAGAGAGAGAGAGAGAGAGAGAGAGAGAGAGAAAGAGAGATGTATATGTATACATATAGATGTATATGTACACGTTATTCCTCTAACTGAAACAATCACATTTCGATACTGTAATGACAGATACTTTCAGAGAGAGAGAGAGATGTATATGTATACATATAGATGTATATGTACACGTATATGTATAGATATATATGCATACATGTATATGTATACATATGTGTAGATGTATATATATAGATGTACATGTAATATGTACACATATATACATATATATACATACATACAGATATCTATACATATATACACCCATCACACACATACACATGGACACAAACACACACATTAGTCATTTGTTTTCTTATCCAAAACTACGTCAAAAGTACTGAATGGATCTTTATGAAATTTGGAAATTACATTCTATGCATAACGGCCATAACTCCCATGAAAATTCATATATTTTTGATGTTGATGAAATTTTAACCCGAACATAACAGATGAGCATTATTTGTAATTCAACGGTACAAAAAAAATGTTTAACTTCTTGCAGAGTTCGAGCCCACAGCAACATAATATCTCCTCCACTATTTAAGTATTACGTGTCAAAAGTGAAACAAAAACACTCATGTCAAATACTTTCACTTTAAAAATGAAACTATTCCACTAACTGAAACAATCACATTTCGATACTATAATGACAGATACTTTCACTTTAATGGTTTCAGAGAGAGAGAGAGAGATGTATATGTATACATATAGATGTATATGTACACGTATATGTATAGATATATATAAAGATATAGATCTATATGCATACATGTATATGTATACATATGTGTAGATGTATATATAGATGTACATGTAATATGTACACATATATACACATATATACATGCATACAGATATCTATACATATATACACTCACACACACACACATACACACAAACGCACACATTAGTCATTTGTTTTTTTTTATCCAAAACTACGTAAAAAGTACTGAATGGATCTTTATGAAATTTAGAAATTATATTCAATGCATAACGGCCATAACCACCATGAAAATTCATATATTTTTGATGTTGATGGAATTTTAACCATACAGATTACATACAAATAAAGTAATATTTCTAAAATTTCTTCTTAGAAGTCACAAAGCCCCCTTCATGGGGACTTCACACCCACAATTACTCAGTTTTCCTAAGCAAAGACGAATACAGTTGTACTATTGGAACCTATAGGGTCACCCGAACATAACAGATGAGCATTATTTGTAATTCAACGGTACAACAGTGTAAGACTATCTTTTCAGATATACTTACATTGTGATTTCTGCAATGTGGTGCATAGATTGTCAAGAAAATGAGACGTACCTTTGCCTCCACTTTTTATTATCACTGGGTCACACATAGTCCCCAGTTGGTAACATTGATTTCAAGGCCTTCCCAGATGAGTGACTGGTTGTTCTAAGATATTTATTGATTGTAAATATTTTCTGCCCAGTTGCTTATCGCTATAGCGGTCATTTGCAAACTCCAGAGGCGACACTTTCATTTCCCTTTACTCCAAACGTCACACGTTGTTATTTCAATTGGGTCATGCCCTTCCAGTTGCTATAGATCCGTAATGCATCTTACAGCTGTGCCTGTCACCTGTATGGTGAGGAATCCTACATTGGGGAGTAATAACTACTACGCTCGGGTAGCCGACTGATTATCGTGATCATTCGTCTTTTGGTTTCCTGTAGCTTTACTCTCTTTTACAAACCCAGTGAACATACATATATTTCCTATTTCAAAGAAATTCAAACAATACATATTACACCCAAGTTAAAAACATTCCCAACAATTCAACTTCTCTGCTTGACATTAACACACCCACCCCCAATAGGGGCCTTAACTTCTACATTTTTCAGCTCCAAGAGCTCTGAAATTTTGGAATATGTGCATAAAGATTAATAGTATGGGATACATGTCTCATGATTAGAATTTTTTTAGGGTGTGTAAAGAGGGAAAGAACCCTCATGTGCAATTTTGATGAAATTCGAATCATATCTATTCCAGTTCCTTACAGGAAATATAAGAGAAAAGTCTCATCCTTCAATTGCATGTAACACAGGCAACGCCGGGTATCTCTGCTAGTTATCTATATTTCCAAAGTGGTCAAAGTTGAACAATTTTTGAAAATAGGGAATTGGAAGATTTGATAGTGTTGAACAAAATACTTTGAGGTATTCAGTTACACCCTTTCACCTTCTGAGCTCAAATTCTGTTGTGATCAACTTTACGTTTTGCCCTTCTGTGGTTGATAAAATTGTCAAGTATTGAAGCTGATTTAATTTTCCTATAAAGCACCCAAGATGTGAATGGAATGAAAATAAAAGATTCAAAGAAGAAGGAAAGGAATTTCACACAATTTCAGACATGCCCATTAAGGATGGATTACTTTCACAAGGTTCAGAAAGTATCTCATATAAATATTTAGATTCTAAAGTGCCAGTCTGATACATAATATTTATTCACTGAAGCGGGATGGTAGATTGGTACCATCAGTAGAGAGATAGGCAAAATACCTTGTGGCATTACTTGTATACCTTTATGGTCTGAGTTGAAAACTTACTGAGGCTACCTTCGCCTTTCATCCTAATTAACAGCTGAGTACTGACCTCAATCTAACCAACTATGTATCATCCATCACCTTTGAAGTTTTTTTGCTTATGGAAATTATTATTATTATTTCATTGGGAGAGCGTGATAGATGGCTGATTCAGGAGATGATCAGACAAAATGGCTTGTGGTATCCAGTTACATCTCTGTGTAGCCTATTGGTTTGAATGTTGAGCTCACAACTGCAAAGTTATGTTTGATTCTAGGGCTGAGCAACATGTTATCAACATCCTCATCATCATCATTATCATCTCCTTTAATGTCCGTTTTTCATGCTAGCATGGGTTGGACAGTTTGACCAGTGCTGGCAAGCCAGAGGGCTGCACCAGGTTCCAGTCTGATTTGGTTTGGTTTCTACAGCTGGATACCATTCCTAATGCCAACCACTTTACAGTGTGTGTTTGGTGTTTTTCACATGGCACCAGCATGAGTGCTTTTATATTGAACCAGTACAAGTGCCATTTATGTGACACCAGCACAGGACTCTTGCAGGACAATCCTCTCCACTAGAGGGTTTGGTCTTAACACTTCTGCTGTGGAGGACAGGTCTAGTCCCTCTACTTTATATTACTCCAATTTACTCAAATGAAAAGGAGTACCAGTAATTGTTATGGGGGTGGGGGTCATGCCTGCAATAGATTGGCACTCTAAAATTGCTGACCTTCTGCCAAACTTGGAAACAATATTTGGTGTGTCTATTGGCGGAGATAGTCTTTCAGAAACTGAGTTCAAGAGGCTGAATCATCAAAAGAGAGAAGGAAATGTTTTAGTTAAAAACCAATGACACATCCTTGTCATTGGCTTTCTTTCATCCTTTTTTTTTTAACAATAAGAAAGAGAAGGAGAGGAAGTACTTGTTGCTTTTACAGACCCACCCAAACTGAAGAGATTGATTGCGTTTCATGTTCATTTTGTTAGTAGGCAAATCATGGGCAAGAAGGGCAAGAAGCGACGGTTGTGGCATTAGCTGCAGAAGCAGCAGCAGTGGTAGCAGCAGCAGCAGCGGCAGCAGCAGCGGCAGCAGCAGCGGCAGCAGCAGCAGCGGCGGTAGCAGCAGCGGCGGCAGCAGCAGCGGCGGCAGCAGCAGCGGCGGCAGCAGCAGCGGCGGCAGCAGCAGCGGCGGCAGCAGCAGCGGCGGCAGCAGCAGCGGCGGCAGCAGCGGCAGCAGTAGCAGTAGTAGTAGTAGTAGTGGTGGTGGTGGTGGTGGTGGTGGTAGTAGTAGTAGCAGCAGCAGACCAAGGAGTGTTTCTTGCTCCATGCTTGAAATCTGTTTGTATTATAGCAGGGGTTGTCAGCTTCCCAGTCTTGACAAGATGGTCTTCCCTGCAGAAATGTTGTGGAAAAGAAAATGTGGTATAGCTCCAAACTACCAAGATACTACTTGGATACTTCATGTTCTAGAAAGTTCCTGAATAATCTGTAAAACGTCCAGAAGAAACTCACAACCACATGTTTCATATTTTTCCTACTTAATTATGAATCATCGTTATTATTTAGTCTCAAGTCAGTTTTGATTGAACAGACTTATGATCAAGGTATACCATCCATAAACATCCTGTCTTATTTACTGACACAATTCCTTTATCCAATGTCTCTTCTTTTCTCCATTTTTTGTTTAAGATTATAAGAACTGGTTTGAGGGAGAATTTAGTTGCTACTTCTAGTAGGCCAAATAACCACATAAGTCACCAAGGATAAGTTTTTATGATCACGTGACTACATTTAGTCTATCTTAAATGTCTTAATCTACGAGAGAAACTCACTAACATGAGGAAAAGTGCAGGTGTATGAGACATCCTGGAAGGTGGCAATGGATATCATTTGTGACTGACGTATAAATAAATACATCCATTGATCAAAATATTCAGGCAGTTTTGAACTGAATAATCAATGACTCCAACAAAAACAACAACAACAACAATACCAGCCATACCCAAGAATATTAATAGATCAATCAATAATGTTTTTATATTTACATTGCTATTCACTGCATACATTTTCTCTTTCAATATTACTCCAGCTGTTTCAACTGGCACTTTTTACATAGAGTCTATATGTAGCTGGATTCTGAATACCTGGGTTCTTTCTACATAGCTAGCTATATTATCTAAGTTTTGAATATTACTATCAATTGTAGGGCAGTGAGGTAGCATGCTGGGCTAAAGGCATAGTTGCATTTCACCTGTCTTTATGTTTTGAGTTCAAATTCTGCTAAGGTTGACTTTGCCTTTCATCCTTTTGGGGTCAATAAAATAAGTATCAGTTGAGCACTGGGGTTAGTGTAATTGACTTATCCCCTGCCCCCCAAATTGCCGGCCTTGTGCCAAAGTTTGAAACCAATATTACTATTCATTGTACTTTAAATTCAATTAGAGTGATTGCATAGAGGCCCAGTACATCAGATAAAATGCTTAGCAGTATTTTTTCAAGCTCTTTACATTCTAAGTTCAAATACTGCTGAAGTCAAACTTACTTTTCATTTTCTCAATGTTGATAAAATAAAGTCTCAGTCAAGCACTTGGGTCAATGTAATTTGACTACCCCTTCTCTTTAGAAATGCTGGTCTTGAACCAAAGTTTGAAACAATATTTGAAGTGGAGATAATCATTCAGGAACTGATCTTAAAAAGCTGAAAATATGTTGTTTTGAGGTTTGTTATAACATCAACAGTGAAGGCATATCACTTAGTAGCTAGGGTATTTGGCTCACAATCTCTGGGAGATTCAGTAAGACACACCATATGTGACAAGGCTGGCCCATTGAATTACAGGTATAAGTCACTTTTGCCGACTGAATGGACTTAAGTGTCTTGCTCTAGGACATGGACTCACGACCTTGCGATTGTGAGCCAAATACCCTAGCTACTAAGTGATATTCTTACATCATTTAACGTCCATTGTCAATGCTGGCATGGGTTGGACGGTTTAGCTGGGCTGGCACGCTGGAAGGCTGTGCCAGGGTCCAATCTGATTTGGCATGGTTTTCTACAGCTGGATGCCTTTCCTAACACCAACCACAATATTGATTTCAAATTTTGGCACAAGATCAGCAGTTTTGGGGGCAGAGAATAAGTCAATTACATCAACCCCAGTGTTCAACTGGTACTTATTTTATCGACCCCAAAAGAATGGAAGGCAAAGTTGACCTCAGCGGAATGTGAACTTAGAATGCAAAGACAGACGAAATGCCGCTAAGCATTTTGTTTGGTGTGCTAACTTACAGAGATACAATATCAATACTTCATTTGTGTACAGCAGAAAATCTGTAGAATTTAATTGTTGGAAAACCTAGTTATCTAAGACAAACTTTCACATTGTGAAAATACCTAAAACCCATATCATGTTCCAGTTTTAATTTAATTTTTAATATCTCTGAGTTTTCCTTCCTCTATAGAAATTCACTTTGAGAAGAGAATGAGAGAGAGAGAGAGTGAGTGAGTGAATGAGTGAGTGAGTAAGTGAGGGGGAAGGAGAGATGAAAATGAAGTTAGATTCATCCAGTTCAAGTAACATCTGAGAAACTGAAGTTTTGTATAACACTATATAAAATTACTCACAGATCAGCTGACTTTGGAGTAAAGTATTATTACACGTAATGTTAGAACAGAGTTGTTGTTGCTATAGTTTTCAATGAGTGAGGAGGAAATTTTTATTTATTGATTTACTTTTTTTACCATGATGAGATAACATGGCTGAAGTGTTATTTTAAGATAATTAGCATGTCTGAGTGCTAATTTACACCTGGGATGCTATTTTAGAATGGCTAACATGACTAGAGTCCTGATTAAGCAGATCTATAATCAAAGATATTTTAGCCTTGACCATTCCAATTCTTCAGACAGTGTACTTTAGGTTATATTATCCAATATGTCATTTTTTGATTTTGTTTTCTTTTCTTAAGATGGTTATCTAAAATCTAGGAGAAAATTGACTGTTATTTTTAGCTGGCCAAGTGATCACATAGAGGTTCCCTTGCTGACTCATATATAGTGTAGGAAGATAGACAGGACTCATTGCAAAAATTAGGAGAAATGTGAAATCCTCATATCTTCACTACAATTATGTGTTGAAATAGGTAAGATTTAGCATTAAATGTTATTGAATGTTACCAGATTCACATTTTCCATAATTTAGAGAAATTCCTAGAATCAAGAAGTCTTGAAGTAACTTTTACAAAGACCAAAGTTTTAATAAATAGGAAGAGAGACAATACCTTATTGTCATTAAGGAAATGGCTTGTTCAGTATGCAAAAAAGGGGTAGATACAGTTGCCATATGGTACATTCATTGTACAAGATTTGCAATAAGATCAAATGCATAGGAAAATATTTAGTAGAATACACATGGAATACACATGGAATAAACTGTCCCCAATGTTCAGAAGACTCACTTGAAATAGTTGAAATTCATTACCAAGGTGACCTTATTAGCTATAGAGGTGGGTGTTCTGGAAGCATGGTATCCAGAGTAAGAATGAGTTGGAAAAAGTTCAGTGAATTATAATCACAGTTGGCAAAAAAAAAGACTTTGTTTTGGGGAGTGACGGACAATTCCGTGTTTCCATGTAAGTATATGTATTTATTTGTCTCTATGGTGTTAAAGGATATGCTGTATCTATTTGAGTGTTTATGCCTAGAAATGACGTCATTGTATTGCTTGGATTTCTATTTATACTGTTCTGGATGTTGAATTTTAGTGAGAAGTTGTTTTTGAACATAAACCCTGTAAGACGTAAAACTGAAAGAAGTGTATTGTGACAATGTCAGTAGTGGTTATGGTGTTGCAGGGGTGTGACAATGTAAGCAGTGGTGAAGGTGATGATGATGATGGTTGCGATAATGATAAAAGTGTGGTGGTGGTGGTGGTGGTGGTAGGGATAATGTTAGTATTGGAGTTAGTACAAAATTAGTAGTGTTGATAGTGGAGGTGGTACTGCTGGTGGTTGTGATAATGTTAGTAAAGGCAGTGGTTGTTTGCAACAACATTAGTTGTGGAGGTGGTGGTGGTAGTGACAATATTAGTTCTGGTAGCAATAGTGGTTATGCAAAAGATGGTAGTGGTGATCCTTCTCATGTTAGTGATGGTGGTTGTGACAATGTTAGTATTAGTAGCGGAGAAGATATGATCATTGATGCTGTTCAGACTTAAGTTAATCTTGGCATTACAAACCAAGATCAAAAGCATTTGATCCATAATCATTCTCTCCTTTCCTCCAACTTATGTGACTACATTATCCAGTATGTCATTACCTATCAATTTGACATTTGACATTTTTCATGTAATGTTAGTGTAACTTGTTTTCTTTTAGAATTATATGCCATTATGATGGGGCTGCTTTACATTATTTTCAATACAAGAAAGTAGTCTGAAAAGAAATAGAATATACAATCAGTGGGAATTGTCATTAGTTAATCTACATCAATTATGCAATACCTAGATTAGTATTTCAGTACAACACCTGACTAAGACAATTTAAACTGTCTCGCTGCAACTCTGCATCGAATATACAAATAAAACTTGAGTTATGAAAACGTCTAAGTTTCGAGGAAGTCCAATTTAGAGGAAGTCAAAGTTGATAGGAAGTTCAAATAAGAGGAGTTCTACTGTATATGTGTGTATGTCTTTGTGTCTGTGTTTGTCCCCTCGTCACTGCTTGACAACTGGTGTTGGTGTGTTACGAATAATAAAATATATTCATATATATCATCATCATCATCATCGTCATCATCATCATTTAACGTTCACTTTCCATGTTGGCATGGGTTGGACGGTTTATATAGACATACATATATGAATATATATATATATATATATATATATATATATATATATATATATATATATATATATATATTAATAAATTATAGGGTAGCAAAAAAAATTTTAGAAATTTTATTTACCACCAGTGGTCTAGCGAGAGTAAAAAAACAGTCAATAGACTATGTATTATTCATTTAAAATGCAGAGATGCCTATAATAGGACATCTAACCCGCTAGAAATAGCAGCAAAAGACTACATACCACAAAAATTAGGGATAATTTCGAAAGGGAATGAAAAATAAAAACATTTTCCATTCCCTTTCGAAATTATCCCTAATTTTTGTGGTATGTAGTCTTTTGCTGCTATTTCTAGCGGGTTAGATGTCCTATTATAGGCATCTCTGCATTTTAAATGAATATATATATATATATATATATATATATATATATATATATATGTATATGTATATGTATATGTATATATATATATATATATATATATATATATATATATATATATATATATATATATATATATATATATGAATATAGATATATATATTATATATATATATCTATATGTTTAGACATATATATATATGTATATATATATATATATATATATATATATATATATAGACATACATATATGAATACAAAAAAAGCACACTTTTTCTTATATTCATATTTTTGTGTAAATTCTATAGATATGGAATTGCAAATGTATATCCAATGATATTTCCATCTCACTGTATGAAAACATTTGTTAGCTGATAACAGTTATGAGCTTTGTAAAGCAGACTACAAATGATGAAAATGATACATATACATATATATGTAGCATTTATTGTTGTATATATGTATGTATGTATGTATGCATGTGTGTGTGTGTGTGTGTATTTATAAGTATCTCTCTCTCTATCCCTCCCATTGTCTGAGAAAGAAAGATAGGGAATAGTGGTTAGAGAGGGTGTACACAATATAGGTGATGATAGGAGAGACAATTGAGTCTGGAGAGCTTGAGATGAAAGATCATCCAGTCAACCAGTTCTGAGGAGCAGAGGCCACAATAGTAGTAATAGAAAGGCAGAGTGAGGATAAGGTTCAAGCTAGGGTTAGTAAGTATGACTGCAGATCAGATGTTGGAGTACATCAGCCAAAGAGCAACTTGAGATTAAACAGTTGAGTGGCTTTTCTTTGAATGCAATCTAATATGTCATGCCACAGCAGTACCGTCCCACAAGTGGAACTGTCTGTATCCCAATGTTGGATTCACCTGAAATTTATGAAAGGTTAGTAGTTGTTGGGTTTGAAGCATTTTCTGAGTTTGAATAAGAAAGCCAGGTTTTATGATCCAGCCTTTGCTATGTTAAGAATGTATGTTTGTTGGGAGAGATTTTCAGATTAACATTTGCATTGATCTATAACGATAAAAGTATTCACTAAGTCCTCTATTTTCTAACTCGACAGGGTATTGTTTGAGGTAGATTTGTCAGCTATTTCTTGTGAGGTACCATTGTTGAATCATCTGTGTGTTGAACATAAAACTGACATAGAGCTAAACTACAGCAACAACATTCCAGCAACTACTCACTGGAAAGCAAAAGGGAAGATGACCACAATGATGATTACCATGATATTTCAAGGAATTATCTGAAACTTGAAGTTAAGTAAAATATTTAACTGATGACTGAATGAGGAGAGAGAGTCCTTTGTATTTGCTGTCTGTTTTTGCTCGTCTACACCAATCGTAATTACTGTCTTTACAATAGTTAATTAATATATAAAATTCTGTTTTACTGAATGGTCTGTTTACAAATTGAAAAGGAATTCTACTAAGAAATAAGTCAATCGTAAGAACAGCTGCATTGTTACACTTTCCCTAAAAAAGAAAACAGAAATAAAAATAAATCTCCTTGGATTTGAATAACTTCTCATTTATTTCCACAGTACAATTTCATGTCAATCACAAAAGGATTGGTTTTAAACTTCCTGAGTTCTGTGACAATCATAGAGTTGAAAAATAGTTTAGAGAAGAGAAAAAAATTCTGTTTAAATGTTTGTTTAAAATTTTTGAATTAAAAGCAAAACGAAAAAGAAAACTATTTACTGTTGGACAATAAAGTCTCTTATATTTATTTCTGTGGCTACACAAACTGTAGTTAGTACTAACAATTAATTCTTTCTTCCTTATATAGGAACTATGTAACTATAACTGGCTAAGGAGAAGGTCTATCATATTATCAGATGAGGAGAGGTCAATGATTTTTATCTTGTTATATCTCGTGCTTATAGTCAAGTTTACTTCTTTCTGTGAGTGGTTATAAATAAGGTAATCTCTCGTTTTTAAGTATACAGTAAGTGAAGGAAAAAATTCTTCAAAAGTCGGCATCAGCTAGTGAAGAAAACTCAGCTAAACAAATGAAACTAAAAGATTTAATTTTTCAGCATACCTCCACATGTGCCCCTCCACACCTGCTGGATGTTTTTCCTCATAACTTCCAGAAAAATGGATGTTTTGCAATGAAATTTTCTACAAATACATTTCAGATAGTGTTGATTCTGACCGTATCAGAATTTTTGTTGAAAACATTTTTCCAAGTGTTGGGTGGAAGGGTTTCAGAAAATTCCCGAGTCGGTTTTGTTTCCTCATAACTTTCGGAAAAATGGGCATTTCTTTAATGGAATGTAAAAAAATATTCAAGCAAGGTCATTGCCAGTGCCGCTGGACTGACTCCTGTGCAGGTGGCACATAAAAAACACCATTTGAGCATAGCTGTTGCCAGTACTGCCTGACTAGCCCTCATGCCAGTGGCATGTAAAAGCACCCGCTACACTCTCAGAGTGGTTGGCATTAGGAAGGGCATCCAGTTGTAGAAACTCTGCCCGATCAGATTGGAGCCTGGTGCAGCCATCTGGTTCGTCAGTCCTCAGTCAAATCGGTCAACCCATGCCAGCATGAAAAGCAGACGTTAAACAATGATGATGATGATGATGATGAGGATGTTCTGAGATGAAATTCTGCCGAGGTTGACTTTGCCTTTCATCCTTTTGGGGCTGATAAAATAAGTACCTGTTGAACATAGAGGTTGATGTAATTGACTTACCTAACCCCCACAAACTTGCTGGCCTTGTGCCAGAATTGGAAATCAGTATTTGTTATAAGCGGTGTTAAAAAAACGTTTCTGCTTATCATGCAATACAGTTAGTTGTATTAGTGTCACATTCACTTATCTAAAAAGACAAGATGGCCGTTACTTATTTAACACATATAACCTGTTGTTGTTGGTATCCATAAGTCTATTTAAGTACAGTTGTAATAAATATGTTAAGGAAATTCCTAGTAGGAATTGATTCATACATGATTATAACATTTATTTTCATAGCACTAGATGTATTTTTTTGTGAAGTCAACCATACAAATTTTGTGTTACAATTGCAGTAACCACCAGCAGAAAAAAAAATTGTTTTAGATGTAACATTCACTTTATCAAATTATGACAGATTTCTGCTTTTGTTATTTTGTTTCCTTGTACAGTTGCTAAGAGACAGCCTTGATATATGAGACAGCTTACACAAGTTGTAATTGACCATTGCAGTATTGCAAGCAAAACAAACTTATTTGCAAGAAATATTTTAATTCTTAGTATTACACAGATGCGTGCATTGGTGTACATTAAGAAGCTTGCATTGCAACCACTTGATTTCAGGTTCAGTCTTAGTGTGTGACACTTTGGACAAGTGTCTTCTAGCCCCAGGCCAATCAATATCTTGTCAGTGAATTTGGTAGACAGAAACTATGATGAGGTCTGTTGTGTGTGTGTGTGTTTCTATGTTTATGAGTGTCTCCACTCCACAACTTGACAACTGGCCCTGATTTGCTTATGTTTCTGTAACTTAGTGGTTTTGAAAAAATTAAACCAATGGAATAAGTACCAGATTTAAAAAAAAAAATAAGCACTGGGGCTGGTGTTTTTCAACTAAACCCTGTAAGTGGTGTGCCTGCATGGCTACAGTCCAATTACTGAAGCATGTAAAAGGTAGGGATAAATGCTAAAAGATTATTCATGTTTAACTGAATATTGATGATTGTACAGCAGATGTTGGTTGGATATCCAGTTTATGGTTTTCAGTTTTGTGACTGATGCAAACTTCAGAGATTTTTATTTTTCCTGCTGCTCTAGTTAACAGGTCAAGTACAATTATTTTTGCATTGTTCTAATAATGCAGCAGGAAGGCTTTCACATACCATCTGAGACTAGTAAGATTTCTGTGTTTGAGGATTTACAGAATGAATGTGCATAGAAGAGAATTACAGAGGATTGATTCACTGGGAAAGAAAATTGATAAAATGATTGGTATGGTACCCAGCTCAAGAGAAATACATGTTGGATGAAGGAGACACAGGATTAGTAAGCTCTGAGGAGTGGAGACCATTACAGTAGTGATAAATAAGGAGACTGAAGAGATATTGTGTTTGAGACAGCTATGGTTTCTCATTGTCTTCCGCTGCTTTATTGACAATTTACTTTGTTGGTCTTCGGCTCTCTTGAGCTTATCCTTGAAGTACTAGACTTATTTAATGCTTAAGAAGGTGTACTGGTACATGTGACATCATAGTGTGCCAACATAGTGGTGGGTCTATGTGACACATGTTCAGGGCTTGGCACTTAGTTATTGGGTCATCTGCTATTTGGTACACAACTGTGGCTTTTGACAGGCGTTATCACCCAGGACCAGGGCATGCAAAACTATAGACTTATTATGTATAAGGCTATAGGCTAACATTTAAAGGCTTAATAATAGGCAAATGTATAACCTTAACTATAAGCAAAATAGAAGTTAAGATATGTACAAAACCACAGCAATGCACACACACATACATACATATATACATGTGTGAGTGGATTTGGTAGAAGGAAACTGAAAGAAGCCAGTCGTATATATATATATATATATATATATAGGTAAAGTAAATGTTAGAGGTAATACTTGACAATTGTAAGCACCTGTGTATGCCAGCTCGTGGTTGAGGTGAAAGAATAAATTGTAAATGCAAAAATAAAAACAAAAACACAAAGGATGTATGTATGAATATAGGCATTCTTGGGGTATACTGGAAGAATGCCATGTATATATCTGTGCGTGCATCTTAATCTTATTGGTTAAATTTCAAAATCATATGATAGGGTCTTATCAAATTACTTCATTCAGCAAATCTTATCTCGCTGGAGAAAGATGTGGCTTGCCGTTCACAGTCCCTTTGAACATCTCATGAGGTTCGTGATTTTGTGTAGTTATATTTTTTAGCTCTTATTTCTAGCAATTGTAGGTGCTATTGACCTGTTGGCCTGATAATTGATGAGGAGTTGGCACCCATCTATGCCTGTTTCTCAGTTGTTTGTACATTTATTATATGTTTTTTAACTCACTATGTCTATCTCTCTCTCTCTCTCTCTCTATATATATATATATATATATATATATATATATATATATATACATGTACACACTTGATAATCTATTGTTTAATGTGATCATATACAAATTGATATTCTACAAACAATATTTAACTTGTTAAAAATTTAGTCATTTGACTATTCAGGGTCTCAACTGCCTATCTTTCTCTATGTGTAAAAACATACATACATACATACGTACGTACATATTATGTGTTCAAATGGATATATGAGGTAAGATGAAAAGAAGACAGAGCAACAGATTGAGAGATGGGGAATGCTGCATAGCAAATATGAAACAATTCTTAGCCAATAGACCCAAATCAAGCACAGAATGTGCCCACAGATACATACATATAGATATATTCAATTAAAAATTAAAAGCAATGCTAGTGGTGTAAACATTATCAACTATACATGCTTAATCTATGTGTTTTACTTGTTCATCTGTTTGTGACTGGCAATTCAGTTTGTTCCCTGTTTGATTCAGGTATGTGATGTTGATAAGCCACAAAATGGTGAAATCTCAGTATCCATCACATCTGGAAGGGATTAGAAGTGAGTTGTCTTGCCTGACTATGACTTTTGGGTGTTTTAACACTCAGTGCTAAGAGGAAGTCATCTCCAAAGCATTGTAACTGCGAACAAGCAAAATGCATATATTGAGTATGTATGGTCAATAATAATAATAATAATATATATATATATATATATATATATATATATATATATATATATATCAGGTTGAGTAAGAAGTAAGCAACGTTTTAAATCATGAAGGATTTGTACTGGACTTTTGCAGAATTTTGAATTTTTTAAAAACCATTTTTTTGCAGTTCTTATGATACAGACATAGATTTGTCTAAATGCATCAAAAAATTAACATCGATATTTTTTTCATCGTTGTTACAATTATCTGAAATGGAACTGCCAAAGCGCAATATTTGGACAATTTTGCTATTCAACTTCAAAAATGGATGTAAAGCAGCTGAAACTGCTCGTAATATCAACATTTGGTGAGGAAATGACCAATGAGTAGTCAGCTCGAAAATGGTTTAAACGATTTCACAGTGGAGACCTGAGCCTTGAAGATCGCGAGCATAGTGGACACCCATCTGTCATCGATGACAGTCAATTAAAGACTGTCACTGATGAAGATCCACATAAAAAAAACTTGAGAACTGGCAAAAGAGCTTCAAGTTAGCCAGAAAGCTGCCAGCAATCAGAAAAGCTTGACAAATGGGTACAACATGATTTTTCTAAAGCAGAAAGCATGACCAAAACAATTATCAGATATGATTGGTTGGAGCAGTAAAGCCAGAGCTCTTTTGCACTGAAGAAGCAAATATCTACATCTGTTCAGACAGAAAGGAAAAAGAAACTGCTTGCTTTCAGGAAAGCCAGAATGAAAATCGAGGGATGTATGTTTATATCAAAAGGAATTGGGCAAAGGATTCCAGAATTATCTCCCTTGGTTTGATATGAAAAGTCTGAAAACAAAGTCATGAACGAAAATTTTATTTTAGTGGGAGGTAGTGCATGTATAAATATTACATGTACAAATGGATACACGAGGAGAGATGAAAAGAAGACAGAGCAACTGATTGAGAGAGATAGTACTGCACTGCAAATATGAAACAATTCTTAGCTAATAGACCCAAATCAAGCACAGAAGCACTTGGTAGTAATTGCAATGGGTCTTTAGACTATTTAAAAAAAATTTACCCGTAACTGGTGTCTGTATTTAAATTGTGCTTATTTTAGCTATTGCTCATAGATTTTGTTCAATATGTTACAGACAAAGACTAAATTACAGACTTAATATATATTCAGACAAAATTATAGACTAAATAATAAAATTGTCTAGAGCAGGGGTTTTCAAACTGTGGTCCACGGACCACAGGGGGTTCGCAAGGACAAGACAGGGGGTCCGTGGACAGCAAATACTTTTTATGGGCAATTTGATTTTATATATGTTTTTTAATCGAAATCTTTTAATTGGCAATAGACCTATTTGTTAAATACTGTTAAATAAATAAATGTAAAAATATATGTTATTTTAAGCAAATATTTATGTATAAATTTCATAAGCGTTTATAAGGGGTTCCCTAAGGTAAAGCCTGAAATATAAAGGGGTCCGCAAGTCAAAAAGTTTGAAAACCCCTGGTCTAGAGAATATGTATTTTATTACAGATTTAACTTATGACTCTGTATATTCAAATTCCTTACAATCTACTTTTGCCAATTAATGTGCCCACAAATATTAGCCAATTTTTTTTACCTGTGCTTTTACTTTCTGCAGTGAGCATGGGGGCTAATCTTTATAACTGGCTGAAATCTTTTATTCCCAGTTGGAAAGAGGCAACCACAGTACTAGAACAACATTCTGTGCCCTATGTAATGACATCTGGCATCTCACAAGGATCTGTTTTTAGTCTCGTGCTGTTTGTTGCATTATTGATGAAACAGTCACAGTACATCTGAGCATTGTATACAATAAGCTTCTTATTTTGTTACAATCACAAAAATTGATGAACAATGGCATAAAATGTTTATAGTAAATGGTACTGGATGAGTATGCTCTCCAGCAGACCATGATTGCAGGTGTTATAAAATCACTTAATATTAAAGTACAAATGTATGAACACACACACAAAGTTACTCTTATATATAACTTCAGACACACACAGAGTTTCTCTCATATATAAAAGCAATGACAAATACACAATGTTAAAAATGTCCTCATACCCATAGCAATATTAGTATTTAAAAATTGGAAACATCATGGAAATGAGTCCACTCCCCATTTTGTTGATGTTTATTTAAAGGAAAATGTAAAGTATATTTGTCTTGAGTTAGTGTAATATCTGAAGAATGATTACTGATGTTTGTAGTCACCAGTTTGAAACCTCAATTGGTATGTAATTGTTCTACTTGAAAGGAAATGAAGGTAGAGTGGGAGGATATGCAGAAGGGAAAAGGAGAAAAGGAGAGATGTTATGTTCATTTGATGGAATGTCAGGGAGAAATAATGAATTTGAGGAGAGTCACAGGCTCTGGATTATGACTTAGCTTTGTTGTGAGTGTGTTGTTGTTGATAAGCTCCAACTCAGCCCTCTTACAGCAGACACATAATCAAAGATGTTCTAACCTTGAATCCTACATCTTTTGTCAAAATGGTGCTTATAAGACCAGATTATCTGATGTGTCCTTATGTTTTAAAGTCAGTAGTGTATGGTTTTGAGAGACATGAAACTATTATTTCTAGTTGTCCAAGCAATTGTGTAGAGTTTTCTTTATTGATTCATTCATGTTGTTGGTTGATACAATGACGACTCTGAGGTCAGTAAATGTGATCAATGGCATGCCAGCAGTGACCATCCTATTTTTTACTTTCTTTCTGATATATGCATCTAGGACTACATATCATTTTAAAAATCGTAGGATGCGATGATTTTAATGAGATTTAACTTGCACTCCTTGGTTTGTTTATGTGTGTATAAATATTTTCATTTTATCTAGTCTAGAATGAGCTTGTGGAGGCACAATGGCTCATTGGTTAGGGCAGCAGACTTGCAGTCATAGGATCGTGGTTTTGATTCCCAGACCGGGCGTTGTGAGTGTTTATTCAGCGAAAACACCTAAAGCTCCACAAGGCTCTGGCAGGGGATGGTGGCGAACCCTGCTGTACTCTTTCACCACAACTTTCTCTCACTCTTACTTCTTGTTTTTGTTGTGCCTGTAATTCAAAGGGTCAGCCTTGTCACACTGTGTCACGCTGAATATCCCCGAGAACTACATTAAGGGTACATGTATCTGTGGAGTGCTCAGCTACTTGCACATTAATTTCACGAGCAGGCTGTTCCATTGATCGGATCAACTGGAACCCTCGACGTCGTAAGCAACGGAGTGCCAACAACAACAGAATGAGCTTGCAGATGTTATGAGTTTTCTAAACAGTCCTTGTGATTAGGGACATTACAAGGTGGTAACAAAAAGTTCCAGGACTTATGCTAAATAAAAAATAACTTATTTACCTATTGTTTTGGCATCATCTCCTTTGAAATAGTTACCTTGTGCAGCAATACACTGGTCCCAGTATTCCTACCACTTTTGGAATCCAGCCTGGAAATTATTTTCCAAAAGTGAGCCAAAGATCTTCTGTGATTTGCTATGATATTAAAACAGTGACTTTTGAGCTGCATTTTCATCTTGGGAAAGAGATGGAAGCCTGCAAGTGCTAAATCTGGTGAATAGGATTGGTGGAGAAGTGATACCATGTTGTTTTTGGTAAGAAACTCACAAGTAAAAAGAGCTCAGTGATAGGATGCATTGTTGTCATGAAGACTTCAACTCTTCGCACTCCACAGATTCGGTCACTTTCACTGAATGTCCTCTCTCAAATACTTTAAAACAACACAGTAGAACTCACAACTGATGGCCTGGCCCTACAGGGACAAATTCTGGATGCACAATACCACATTTCCAGGGATGTTGTTCTGCTTTTGAAGCACCCATGCCTCTTGGAACATTGCATACGACCCATAGTCCCATCGTCTTAATCTTACCAAAGCATGTTCAATGTTTCTATAGCAAACTTCTCAAGTTTGACACAAAATTTCATGTTGGCTCTTTGCTCCAACTTCCTGTCTATGACACAATCAGACTACAACATGCACATGATCACAAAAACACAAATTTCACAACTGGCAAAGTAAACATAGCAATGTCACTAAGCACATGGTCCACTGCCTCATGAAAGTCGCTACTGGTTCTCACTGTGCACACAACCATGTGCAGCTGTCTTTTGATGTGCTACAGAACTAGTCCAGAAACTTTTTGCTACCATCTTGAATGTGAAGTAACTATAAAGCTTTAAGTCATCTGAATGATTTCTATTATGATCGAAGTGTCTTTTTTTTCTATCTGCTCAAGTATAGTGTAATTAGGATTACATTATCTAAATATTACGGAGATGTACTTGCATAGCAAGTGACCTGATCTGAGATCGTGTGCTGGAACGAAAACAATTGCAGCATAGGAAGGTGTTTATAAGCCATTTAAAATAACACACAAAATCCGTTAGATTCACTTCAACATTTAAATTAAATTAAATTAATTAATTTAAATTTAAATGTTGAAGTGAATCTAACGGTCTTTGTGTGTTATTTTAAATGGCTTATAAACATCTTCCATGCTGGAATTGTATTATCTAAATAGTCCTGTTGTTTTATTTTCCTTTAAGACAGGAGAGAATGATTTGAGTGAAGTTATGAGTGCTATTTTAGCAGTGACATTTCCTGTAGAGGTTCTTCCTTTACCTTGAGTGGTTAATGATCTGCTGAAATAAATTACATGTCCATGTCTTTCCCCCACTTTTACTTGGTTGATGTAACAACTATGGTAAAATGGTAAAACTGATAAAGAATTTCAGAAAACATTTACAGCAAATATTGTTGTTTAGATCCTGCAGATGCTTGAGTAAAGTCATTCAAACTGTAACCATCTTGAAATTTTGTATAAAAACAACTACATTGTCCAATGTTTTATATAAGGCAGTAGAGTGTAATTTGAGGGGGCTTAGGCTGGCATTTCTAGCAGATCAAGCAACTGCATTGTCTCATTCATTAGCCCTGCAGTACCAGGTGTATGGGAGTTAGGGTACCAACCCATAGTTTAGATGGCATGGCAGGTAGTATCTAGGCAACACGGTTTTAAGAGTAGAGGCTGTTAAAAGAGAGATGAGACAACTGGACAGAAGAACCTGTGCCTATAAAGTAATGATGTGTGATGTGTTGTACATATAGGTAGCTGGCCACTTTTGAGATGAAGATCATTGTTGGGTAGATTTGTGATAAGTATAGTCTCAACAGCTGTTTAGGATGTGTTAGTGTGTGTCTTAATGTTTTATTTTTCTGTATTGATCTGCTTCTGTACATTTGTTTATGCACAATTATAAGTGTGTAGATGGTCTTAAAGATTACATCTAATGTCACTTGTACATATATTGTGTAAGACAGAGACTGATGAGCTAAAGAATTAAATTAAAAGTGTAGAAAGATTACCAAGAAATGAAGTGACTCTCAGTAATATCATGGCTACTATCAAATTTCACCAGAACAGAATAACTAAAAGATATTGTTTAGTGAAATGAAGATTTTGGGTGGGAACAATCTACACAGTAACAGTCAGCCATTAACTGCAGTTCCCACCTACACTAAGATAAACTGTTTACATTGAGGAGTCAGCTGTAGCGTAATGTTGAAACATGTCATAAACATAGTGAAATACTGCAGTCTATTACTTTCTGGAGGAACCTCTATGTGGCTGTTCATCCTACTAGAAATAACAGTTACATCACCCTCAAATCCTAATTTACTGGCTCCAAAATGGAAGGACACAGTGTAATCCTGGATCAGGACTACATTAAGGAAGGATGATCAATACTTTGATGACGAAGGTTTGCTTGATCAGAAGTGACCTGAGGTTAAAGAAAAGCAACCTTTGGAGGGAGATTCCATCCATTGCTCTGTTTAACACTACGCCCTTGCACCTGAGTGCTTTTAATAGACTCCACTCTACTGTAACAAGCTAAACCAAGTTTCTGATCAGAAAAAAACCCCATAAATTGTAATTTTCTTCCCCACCATTTACCCCATGTCAAAGGACTTCTGTTTTCATTTACTGATTAAACAATAAAAATTTTTTTTAATTAATAAACAAGACATTTTGGATATCCATATCTAAAATGTCTTATTCTTTGCACAACAGCTTATAGTTTAAAGCATGGTGCTCTGTGCAGCTCCCAAAAGGATACAAAATAAATACTTTATAAGAAGCAACAGTGGAAACATGGATTGCATATGCTATAGTGAAGGTAACCTGTCTAAAGAAGCAGCAACTCAGTATATAGATTAATATAGGATAGAGAGAACTCTTTATTCCTGGCAAGCAACCCCTCTAGTGCTAGGTAGCACAGTAAAATGGACCCAACCTCCACAGTGATATTGTTGATGATAGGACAGGCATCTAATCATAAAAACCCTGTCATGTACAATAATCCAGACTGGTGGTTTTCTCTGTTGTTGGGTGCAACAGATGTTAAAGAGTCTGAGAAGATGCAGTGCAACACATGCATGTATACAAAACGAGTATAAAATGATAATGAGGCTGAAGATAATTAAGAAATAACCCATCATAAATGATGATGAAAGAATATTATTCCAAATATATGTAAGAGTGAAGGATTATATTATACAAAATAAAAATTCTTTGCTCTGTAATTCCTTATTTATAGAGGTTGGGATGTAGCTGATTGTTTAATTAAACAGAAGATGTAATGAATGATATATATCAAAAATTTCTAGTCATTTGAAATATCCCAATTAGTTACAAAAGTCTTATGGCAACTGGTAGCGGCTTTTAAAGGTAAGGGGAGATAATTTCTAGAAATTCAGAATCAATCTCTTGGTTAATTTATGTACATAGCAGGAGGAAAGCTACATACACGTTTATATTTATCTCAATATGCTACTGGTACCTGTTTTATTGATTTCAGGGAGGATGAATAGTGGGGTTAGTATAATTATAATTCAGAATGTACAGTGATATAACAACCGAAATGTCTTTTGCCTGCCACTCAACTAGTTCTTGCCAACATGTTTTATTATTAATCAAAATATTATTTTGAAAATCTACGATTCACAAGTTTAATCTTATCAGAATGATATAAAGAAAAAAATTGTCATCACCTCTCTGATTCTTCACTGCACATGTGATTTTGGAATGGAAAATAGGATCATATTGTTTAGCACTCAGTTAACCTTGATAAAGCAAACCTCTCATGAAAAATATTCCAGTTGTAATTATCTTAGCAATTTCTGACAGTATGTTTGGTCTACTAATCCTGTCTTTTCTTTGATATGAGAATGTGATTAGGGGGAGATTTAGCTATTTCTGACATGTTGAGCAATATCCCAGACTTGCTATGCTTCTACTAGGGTCCAAGTTAATATCCCTTTATCATGGCTGTAGTCCATACTGCATTGGAGTAAGAGATTTGAAAGCTGTGTCATTATTAGCACTATCATGCTCCTAATTTAAGACCATGACTTAAGCCCACACAAGAACTTGAACTCCTGAATAAATAAAAATCATTAAATTTTACCATGAAATTGCTCTTTATCAAAGCTAGCCCTTTCACAACTTTAGCACCTAGTTTCTTGATGTCTCTGCCTAGTGTTAGGTTATACATGGGTAGCAAAGGACACCATAGTGCAGTGTTGGTTGCAGAATACAAACTATTTAACCCTTGGCTGGTTCTTTGATACTGTTGTCTTAGCCATCCATGATTCCACCAAAATTCAAAGGACAGGGAAAATAAGAGGTTATACTTTCAGAGAAAGTGTTGTGAGTTCAAGTATGATCAGTAGCACTGTACAGTTAACAAAATACTGAACTCATTGTTTCACTTACAAGATATGAGCCAATGGGTTAATATCTCTTTGTTCTTTAAACTTAATTGAAATATCAATCAAATTTCCATTAAATCACATGCTAAAAAAGTCAAAAAGGACAGGACAAATTGAATAATAAAACTCTAGACTGGTCATGGGCAAACTGCGACCCACAGGACTTTCTGAATAGCACTTCAAGGAAAAACTGTCTTCAATTTTTTTAGCAGTGCTGCTGTTTCTCAAAATGGTTGCTCACACCTGTCCTAGATAATACTTAACAGGACAATATGGACATGGTTGGATTGCCTTTGAATCATTTGTATGATCAGGGCTGATAGAGAGTGAGCTAATACAGGAGATTCTACATTGTAAATTTAGAAAGAACAGCCAAATCTCTCTCAAATCACACTCCTTAAAATGTGTAGGCTTATGTTAATGTCTGAAAATATTAATAGGGATGGAGGGCAAAGGTAAAGAATATGCACACCTAGTGGTTAGGGTTATGCTGAAAACAGGGTGTGCATATTCTTTACCCAAATTTCTGGCCCCGGGTCTATGTCAGAAATTATTATAAGAGGTGGTGGATTAACAAAATTGTTAGAATACTGTATTTGTTCTGACTCTCTAGATTACGAGTTTAAATCCCTTTGAGTTCAACTTAGTCATTCATTCTTCTGAAAGAGGCTCAATAAAAATAAAGTACCATGGATTTAATCCACTAATCTGTTCCTCATATTTATGGCTTGTGCCTGTGTATAAATTATTATAATCAAAAGAATTGTAGGCTGGCAATTCATTAAACTGGACAAGATGCTGTGTGGTGTTTTATCGTGGCTTTTTACTTCCGAGTTCCAATTCTGCTGAGGTCAGCTTTGCTTTTCATCTTTCTGGGGTTAAAATACCAATAAAGTACTAGAGGTGGAGTTTGAGTCTTCTCTCCTGTCCTCACTTCAAGAGTATCACAGTGACCGAATCATTGTTATGAAACACCCATAACAAGTAAGTGTGGTGATATAGCAGTATTCTTATATTGATAAGCATAAGTAAATTAATGGATCTGCCCAAATAATTTACTTACATGCCTTTATGAAAGAGAAAGAAAGGAACTCTTACACCTAGGGTTCATCCATTTTACATCCATATTGCCTTGCTAGAATAGGTTGAATACTCATTATTAAGGCATTATTTTACAGCCAGATGCCTTTCCTGTCACTAACCTTTACGTGTTTTTAAAGTAAGGCATTCCTTTATTCCACTTATCTTTGAAAGTACATGGCTATGACACTATTTCTTTACAGGAAATGTCAGCATTATCATCATCATTTAACATCCATTTTCCATGCTGGCAGGGGCTGGACGGTTTGACAGCAGCTGTTCAGACTCCAATTGTCTGTTGTGGTATGGTTTCTACGGCTAGATGCCTTTCCAGTTGCCAATCACTTTAGAGTATGCTGGGTGCTTTTTACATGCCATTAGCATATGTGCTTTTACACAGTACCAGTACAAGTGCATTTTTTGTTGTACCAGAACCAGTAAAAGACAAGCCTGTATGTGTGGATGACTGCAATTTTATTTAGCTTGATGTATCTTCTCAGGCACAGCAAATTGCCACAACTTCTGGTCCCTTGTCATCTCCTAAGTGAGGCCCAACATCTGAAGATCCTTTCTCACCACATCATCCCATGTCTTTCTGGGTTTACCCCTTCCACAGGCTCCCTTCACAATACAATTAATCACAAATTTTGCTCAAGTATTTTATTTTATTTTTTTTGTGAAAATGTCACAGAATGTTAATATTCATACACATGTGCACACTTACATATGAGAGGCATGAAAAGCTCCTGGCTTTAAGGGTATTACAAAAGGCCTGGTTGGAGGCCCACTGCAATAAATGTGTGAATCTCAGAGGCAAATATGTTGGATAAAATCATAATTAATTGATCCTCCTGTATTTTCTTTTATCCAAAGCCAGGAACTTTTCAGTACCTCCTAGTACATAATGGACTTCCATACAGTTTCCATCAACCATTTTCACTCGCAAAGCTTTAAATATGCTAAACAGTGAAATAGATTGAAACCATGTAGCAACAAAGCAAACTACACCTACACAGCCATACCTGCAACAGTAAACCATGAAGACATTAAAAAAAAATAGAATAAAAGAATAAAAAAAAATAGAATAAAAGAATAAAAAAAAAAGCAAAGTATTTTTTGAAAGTTTTATTTCTTCAAGGATACACATATTTCAACTGCAGTAACCGGCAGTAAGAGTGTGTGTTCCATGATGAAATTTTGACCAGTAGGTGTCTGGACAGCAGGTGTTCCCAAAGTTTGTATGGTCACCAATCTAATCCCCTCTGACCACCTTGTTACAGAGATTATTAGACTAATCAAAATGCAATAAATAAAATAGAAGAAATAATTTTAGATGAAGTTTGTGAGAAGCAAGGGAGAAACTTGCACACTGGAAAGATCCATGACTCAAGGATTAATAAATAAATAGATAGAAAGTTCTGTTGTAATGAGGAAGTTGCACTATTCTGGTAGGACTGAGAAACTATGAAACTAATTTAGTTAACCTTTAGGAAAAGAAAAAAAAAATAAGTGAAAGGTAATTATATCATGGCAGAAATTGTGGTTGAAGTGTTCATATAATTTAGAAAAAAAAAAAGACCAAGTTCTCATATAAATAAAATTCGCTTGAGAACTAACAAATTAAGCTTATCCACAAAGTTAGGCTTCTTATTGAAAATAATAATAAAATAAATAAATAGAATGAAGCAAATCTGCAAAGGATTAACTTTGAATTTTCTAGATACAATTTTACTGGAAACTAGATTAAGTTTCATGTTTGAGAAAAGAACCAGTTGAGCATTGAATGATATATATTTTAACTGAGCATAGTAGTTTCAAGCTGCAGTTAAGACTAAGATATGGGGGGTTAAGATTTTTCAAGAAATATTTCTAGCATTGAGTAGATAAATAAACATGAATGAATAGCAAAGTAAAAATATTTTACTTTTTTTTAAAAATATATTCCATTTTACCACAGATAGTGTTTCTGCCCTAGATTATCAGCTGCTGTCTATGTACTTTACATGTTCACCATGCACATCACATTATAAATGTCATTCAGTCATTTAGTTGATATATGTGTGTGTGTGTGTGTGTATATATATATTATTATATCATTTGTATTATTATATATATATATATATATACTATATATATAATAAAATATTTTTTAATATTTATTCTAATTTGTTAGTCAAATATATGAAGAATAGATTTTGAAGTTAGAAACAAAAGAATTAAAAATTTTAGATTGTCCATGTAATTAAAGTTTAATTAAAAAAATGTTAGAAATTAACAGAATGATATTATGATGCTTTAAATAAATGCAATTAAATAATATGTACAAAGACAATATGTTCTTCATATACAAAATTGGCAGGAACAATTCCAACATGCCAACTACTTAAAAAAATAAATATATATATAATTTAAGAACTGTTAAAAGTACAATTCTTTGGTAAAAGCAGAGTGAAGTAATAAAGTATTATCATTCTTTTTATCCAGCAGAATTTAGAAAAAAGTAAATAACTGCTAATGGTGCCAGCAGGAACCATTGAAAAGAAAATCAACTGATAATATTTTGAGAGATAAAATGTTTCTGAAGTAAACGGTTTGCTTGTATAAAGGAACTTTGAGGGAGGGGAAAGAAGGAAAAAGTGAAATATGTATATATATATATACACAAAGCAAGAGGGAGAATAATCAATTCGACAATGTCTAAAACAGTCGAACGATAAAATAATGGGGGTAGAGATCTATAGCTAGAAGTTAAAATGCCTAATGTAAAGCTGGCAGCTAATAAAGACTGACAGTATCAATGTTTTAATGATAAAAGTTGCTGCATAGAGAAAAGGGGAAAGAGATGTTTAGTGTTTGTAACAGCCAAATATTGTTGGCGTAAAATATGCCACACAAAAAAAAAAAAAAAACATGCTAGGGAAAATATCTAGAAGCTGTTAAGATTTACAGAAAATGTTAGCGTGCAAGCTATCCTAAAGCCTTCCCACAAAATTTTTGTCTTTTTTTTTTAATTACAAGAGTCATTTTATTAAATTAAATTTAAAAAAATAAAAATAAACAAACAAAATGTTGATTAACCAAAGATTAGATTCAAACTAAAATGTTTAGTGAAGGAATATTTAAATAATCTAAGTTACCTCCCTTATGCCTAACTATTTTTGAGGTTGACATAGAGGAAGTTTAAGAGTTGTAAAAACAAGGGAAAAAATATAGGAAAACGTAATAGAAGTTTGATATATTTAAATAATCGACTCAGTTATAAACTGATTGTAACTATTAGCGTCTGCAAATGGAGTGTCCAATGAACTTGTAAGAGGTAATCAGAGGTCAAGTTTAGATATTTGAAATCTCTAATGATGCTAAATCATCCTCAAAATTAGTGCCTTCCATGACACGACGACTTTTCAAGTCACAGTTCTGCTCCTTCCAATCGAATCTGTTCCTACAATCAAATGGAAAACAACAAAAATTAATAAATGTTTCAACACAACATTTGCACACAATACTCATCCCCCATAGTTACAGAAATTTCAAATCATTTCACCAACAATCTCATAACTAATAAACTACTGCCACAAATTTCTCATGAAATTCTTGCATTAGATTTGAACTCGCATGCTATTGGTCCAACACATCTACTTCACCCAATTCACTTCTTTAATGAAAGTGGAATCAACTTATTTCACCCCTCCTGTATCTATGTAAAACATTTGTTCTTCTATAGAACTGTATCGTTTCATAAATCCAGTCATAAATGGGACATCAATTATGTTCAGACAATGAATTTTTCCAGTTTGCCATTTGTAAAGCAGTAAAATTAGATTTGATAATCCAAAGTTATTTGCTACACCAGCTCCAAATTGAACTGAAAAATTTCAGATTACAATTAAAATGGTCTGATTGATTAAATACATTTTGATATTTAACTTTCTCTTCACCATTCTGAATTCAAAACCTTACTGGGATGAATTTAGCCTTCCACTTTCCTGAAGTCAATGCAATAAGTATCAGTAAAGTTGCGGTCCATGTAAATTTTGTGTTGATGCTCATCTCAGAAATCTTTGTTAGAACTTTTAGCAGAGTATTAACTGACAGTAAACAATGGACAGAGAACATCAAGTACAATTAAGATAATGAAGTTTATTATATCACTGCAAAATCGCCCTCCCATGAAAATGCTACAATTAGAAGTCAAGTCCTTACCAAATCTCCCGATCGCAGTAGTAGTAGTGTATTGGTTCAGGCATACCATTGAATTGAGAAGACACACAGAAAGTGTATGCTCCCATATTCTCAAAGTAAAGCCAATCACCAACTTTCATAGCTGGAAGCTGACAGTCTGTCAGGATACAGTCCAAGCCATCACAAGTAGGGCCCCAAACGCTAGAGCTGTACAACATATCGACATCAGACAGGTCCTGCAAGAAACAAAATGTATGTTATTAGATAAATGTTCCAGCAATGATGTTAAATATTAAGTCAGTGGGAAGAGGTTTTCCACAACCATAAAAAGTAGGATCATTGAAAAAAGGGAAAAAGCAAGCTCAGGTATGAAGGTTAAGAAATAAATATGAAATACTGGCTCTAATATTATGTGAAACGTTTTCTCCCCATTTGATTTTAATCCAGTATTGCAAGGCATTACTTTTGAAGATGCTGAATGAAAATCTGAAAATAAGCACCTTATACATGAAATGAACATGGGATCCAGATGTACATACAGATCAATCATTGCAGCAGAAAATAAAAGATGTTTAACATTGGCCGTGAAAAATTACAAAATACACTCGTTTGATTAGCAGATATTTACAGGTGTAGAGAAACCCCTGATATATCCAATTACCTAACCAATTTCATTCTAATAGTGTCATTTCCTATACCATGCACCAAATACTTTGGTTATAATAAAGTTTCATGAAGTAAACAAAAAAAGGGAGAAATAAACAGCTATAGAAGTCAGGCAACTGATTCTAGGAGTCTCACACATTTGCTCAACCTGCTAGAAATAGCATTCAAGTCTGCTTCAAATTACACCCTGTTGCTTTGGAAGTTGAGGGACACATTGGATAATGCACTCCTAGATATGTAATGCCTAAAGAGGAGGATAGCAAAAGCATAGCTTGAATGTCAAAAGGTAACTTTGAGATAAACAATTGATGAAATCAATTAATAGTATTTTTTTAATTAGATCAACTAAATACACAACCTTCAATGAATGTTTAACACTTTAGAAGAGAAGTAACCATAGTTGTGGATGAAATGGAGACTTTTAGATGAAATTTTCAAAAATGAAATTATAATGTTAGTAGACTTTAAATGATGGAAGATAGGATCTAGGAAGATACAAAGCAATCAACTTCGTCCACGTTTTCAGAACATAGATGTAATAATTAGGGTATTTAACATCTTTGTTATTGCATTCAGTGGTCAAAAACCCAATTCCTACAACTAGTGTCAATCTGAACCATGGGTTCAAATTTTGCAACAGCCACTGTGTTTTAAGCAACATACATAATCAGTTTGTGTCATCCCAAATAGCTGAGAAATAATATCTTTTTCCCATTTTATAGTTGTATAATAGTGGCCATTAGGTCATCTAGTTGTAAATAAGAATGCAAAACTATTAAAAATATACAAATTTGGTTTGCAAACATCTTATGTTCTGTTTCACTGAGACCCCATGTTCTCAGGCCTAAAGGGTAAAGAAAGAAAAGAGGAAGACAGAAGGAAGAAACATTTAGTTTAAGAAATAGGGATCACGTGGACGGATTTGGGAGATTACAAAGCAAGTGGAAACTAAAAGGGACATCTCACCTTATCCTTGTTCCATGATGAACAAACCTGAGAAAAAGCAAGTAACTTGCTTCAGAAATGCTAAACGGATGAAGAACTGAAGGTAAATTTCATCAATAAAACTTATTCAGTACTCTGTACCATTTTGTCAACATGGCAAAGTTCAGTACATTTTTTTCGATGCATGCATGTTTTTGTGATGCTATAGTAATCTATCTAATGGCAATGTGATGTGCAGCTATGATAATTCCTAACTATCTTTTTTTATCCAAGAAGATAGACCTAACTTTCATTAGATAAAAATAGGTACTTTATATATGAATACAGAGGAAAAGAAAATACATATAAAAGAGAAAGAGATACAAAGATATTTACCTGGATTACACTCGGAAACACTTTGGCATGGTCCAGCAAGATACAGTTGAAGGAGCCATAAACACCATCATTGACATAGTACATGAAATGGGGTTCGTCATTTGCATCCGGCTCCCTGTCTGCACCTTCAAAGAAAAGAGCTTCTTTATTAAGCAAAATAGTGACAGTAGATGAAAAGAAACAAGGAAATTTTAAAAGATTCAGCATACAATATAACCCAGTACATTTATTTGGAATTGTTTTTACTTAGGTCAATTATTTTAAATCTGAAGTCATTTCATCATTTAACTTGGGCCTAAAATTCTGTATTTTCTTATGGATAACCAAAATCAGTGTGCAAGTCACGACAGCTTTGTCTCAAGCTGCAAATGTTGATGTTATATTCGGTATCAATGTAGGGAAGTAAACGGGGCCATATAAGAAGTCAGCACTTGTAATTGTGATTAAGGCTAGGTTAAGCAAAAAAAGACTTCAGTTTGAGAAGGGATCAATCGATGAAAGTGCAACAATCAACGTCTATAGCATTTGCATTATAATCTAGTATTATTGTGTGTAGAGCTTGCAGAAACTAAAAATTTTTTAAAAAAAAAGTTGATCCTTACCAAGCGCATTCTCATCTCTACTTGTTACCCTCATAGCTATGATATTCACTCCAAGGGTATATGCTGAAGATACAAAGTACCGGCCTGGTTCAGCGATGATGTCCACCCCACATGAAGGAGGGAAGTAAATATCCAGTGACTCATTTATAACTTCAGCAATCTAGAAAAGAGAGAAACCACATTTAACAGCATTCAAAGTCGACTGAAATGATTAAGAGATGGCTCATGTCACTAGAGCGGCTGCTGCTATTACAACTACTAAGTAATAATACAGACTTAAAACAATAAAACTATTGGAATTAAATACAAACATTTCAACATCTTCAAAGACAAAAATATTGGCTCGACATGATATTGTTACAAGCATTACAAGGATGGAGATACACACACACAATCACAGTATAGACACTTGACAAATAATTACTTGAAGAGTCCAGCTTTTCAAACTGTCTTTCAAAGAGGTAAAATTATTCTTCTTCTTGTCCAATACTTTGAATCCAGTTTTGTCCCCGTTAACAGGGGTGGTTGGATCTACCTCACTCCTACAGCAACCGCTCTCACACCATCTTGCCCAGTTTTGGGTGTTCTCCCTCTTCAAGTCAACCCTCCTAATCTCCTCCTCCATGTCCCCTCCATGTTTTCTTTGGTCAACCTCGCTTTCATGGTTCATTCACTCTAAACTCAAAAGCAGTCTCCTCAGAACATGATCCACATCCCTCCTCAACACATGTCCATACCACTGCACTCCATTCGTCCTTGCCAGCTATTCCACCGATTCCTCCAACCCCATCTATCTCAGCCTGAACTCAAATTGAAGTTTTTATTAACACAATGCAGGGCACAATCTCGTGGTTAAGATGTACACTTTGCAACTACATGTGCTGGAGTTTGATTCTACTGCATCCTACTATGTCTCCCTTTGGGCAAGTCTTGAGTCAACCAATGTAAGTGAAATTTGGTAGACTGAAACCAAGTTGAAGTCAGAGGTGGGAGTTTATGTTGTTCCATTGCTTAATTTAACCACTTAGCATTCAGATTACTGTCAAATGTAATGCTTATTTATTCACATAGTTTAAATTTAATCATACATTATCTTGTAGCCTCAAGATTTTGATGATGTGATTGCTTATTTTTAGAGTGACATTGTAAGGTAGGAGTGAGAGGCTAGATCAAACCAGTTCTATAAAACAGATAGAGAATTTCAGTCCAATAGGGCACCTGAATATCATCTATAAGTATTCCAACCAAGATTGTAGTTTGAGGTTAACTTTCTTCTACTGATCTCAAAAAGATCATGGATGGTGCCCTTCTTCCATTGAGTAAGCCATTAATAGTATACATATATATAAATATATATATATATATATATAAAAAGACAAGAGATTGGATATACAAACTTACCTCATCAAAGGTTATTTCCGGAATTTCATGTCCAGGAAAGCCTCCTCCTATATCTAAGAGTGTTAAATTGTAGCCAAACTTTTCAGCAACATCAAAGACATGGCGTGCATCTCTGATAGCAACTTCATAGGCTGCTGCTTCTTGACATCCACTGCCAACATGGAAGCTGGAACCAGAATAAATTTATCCGATTGTTATTACATTTTTGGCAGAATAAAAGAAAAGACATGTAAAATATAGACTGTTAATGGTCTAACAAGGAAAAACTAATGACTTTAAAATGGCAGCAATTTTTGAATCCATCACATACTTGTATCTACCCTATACCAAATCAAGTTACTGCTACTTACTACTCAAACAATCATGTAATAGCTCATCATCTGAGTCATCCAGGCTACACCACCCATACAATTGTAGTAATTGAAGTGTACAAACAATGAGCCATTTTCATCCACAAGTGGTTGGACACAAGATTCTTTCTGCTCATAGGCGCTTGCAAATTTCCTTTGTGTCATTGGATTTTCACTTCTTTATATCCAACATAAGCTCCTTTTCTTCTTGCAATCGCCACAGCACTAGTATACATTGCTACAGCTTCTAAGCCCACAAATTTGTCTGAAATATCAGTCGAAAAATGATATATGGCTTTCAGCCACATCGTATGGAAATGATGATTTCCAGCTCATAATACATACTATGCCATACTGATTGACCATTGTCTTCTTTATAAAACCAAATTGCAACAATACTCAGTGTCCACTTCACAAATCTTCCAAACCTTCATCCCTTATTTTATGGCTTATCTGGCATACATTGCTTGAAAGCCTTTAAATTCTACCATCCCTTCATCAATGGACAGTCTTTCTTGGTTGGTAATAGGACTTACATTTACTTTGAAAAGTATCCAGGTCTTAATTTAAAGACATCTCCTGGATACTGGAAAGAACATTATAATCATACTTGTTAAATTAAGGATCATAATGTTCTTCTCCATGTATTGCTGTTGGTGTTTTGCTCATGTGATAATATTAGAAAATACCCATTATTATATTTACTTAAATACCTTTATGATTAACCCAATAGTACTCATACATACCTGACACCAACGACTTTTAAGTCGAGGTCTTTCGCTCTCTTCAGTAGAGATGGCACTGTTTTCAGCAGGCACCCAAACTTCAGGCTTAGTTCACACTGAACCTTATAGTCATTTGGAGGAAGGATCCTGATAACCAATCTAAGAAAGAACGATAAAGGAATGACAATTAGCAATGTTGTTTGAGATTTCATAATTGCCATTTTGCAAAGACATAGCTTTTATTGGATTATTTATACTATCTTAAATATGTTATCACAAATTTGGCAAAATCATCTCCCACATGCACACAAAGTAAATGAAAGAAAAAAAATTAATAAAACCCCATTATGGAAGAGCTATAAATAGTGATGATATTACATCGGTCTCTTACCATCTTACACTTTACCATTTAAATTACTCTCTCAAATGCAATGCTTAATTATTCACATTGTTTTGGATTAACTATGATTCATAATCTCATAGCTTTAAGATTTCAATGTTATTATTGTTTATTTTCAGAATGACATTATAGGATGGAGTGAGAGGCTGGATCTGGCCAGTCTGAATATAAAACAGGCACAAAATATGGCCAATTTAAATGCTAAAAGGTAGTTAATGATGTTCTATGTTAGCACTAGTTAGACAAGAGTGAAGGTATGAAGAGAAACTGATTTAAGAGGAATGTAGCATTAATCACAAGCAGTTTTAAGGTCTTTCCTGCAAGACAACTATCTAGAAACTGAAGGGTCATAAAATCAGTTCAAATAAGATTTACTATAATGAAAAATAATCGCACAAGTTTATGCAAACCTCAAATAGTTACATTAAAAACTGAGAAATAAGATCAAAATAGTGTAAAGGACATTTACTTGGCATCTGGATAGAGTTCTTTGATCTTGTACAGTTCTGTTTCATTGTCAAATGTCATCAAAGAGACATTATTCTTTGCAGCATATCTTATAAATGATTTTTGCTTGCATGGGTTGGCATAAATAATGTTGTCACTAGATACACCGAGTTTCAAGATTTTCGAGATTTCAGTCTGTGAAAAAAGACAAAAGATTTGATATTTAAGATATTGACAAAGAAACAGCTATCTTAGCATATATTTCTTGATAGTAAATTATGGTCTAAAAGAACCTAACAAAATCACAAACTTTTAAGAGGAGCTTTTGAGTAACTAAACATAGCAAACAATATCTTGATATTCTGTGGCAGTTTCAGTCTTTTCACGCCCCACTGTCACAGTCAATTAAGTAAATGAGGGAGAGTATTTAAGTGTTGCTACTGTACTAAGGATGGTACTGTGACATAATTCTACAAGACATTCAACATACTGACTATGTTGTAAAATAATAAACTGAAAGCTGGGTCTCACAGAGAAAAGAAATGGCTGAATGATTGATTTTCTTAGTAATGGTTCTTCAAAGATTTCGATTTTTGTCATACAAGAAATATATATTGTATAAACATGACATTATAAATAGGAATTGTTCAATTCTATGAAATACATTTCTCAAATACAATTTTTATGCAAAAAAACTGAAGATTAAACAGATGCAGCATTGTAAATATCTAAAACTAAGTCCTATAGTCTTATGTTTACAGTGAGGAATGGCCTTGATGTTTTTTATCAAAGAATTGTGTGTCGTGTGAAAAACAGTATTATTACAAATTGTAACACGTAAAAATACAAAACATAATTCAAATATCAGTACCCTTACAGTTCCAAATAAACAGTCTTCTTATGAAATCTTTAATATACATTATAAACAAGTATTCATGATCCTAGATTCTATAACATATCTTTACCTCCAATTTTCGTAAGTCCTGCTTGCTAACATTGCAAAGACTAAAGTACAGGGAATAAATACAGAGCAGTTTTTTTTATTGTTATTGATCATTCAACCACAAACTCTTCATTGACAAATCATGTGCTATCACACAGACATCTAACAATACCTAAATTATGTTGCATGCACTGTCTGCACCACGACCATGTGATTCTGGGTTGACCCCATTGTACAGCTGCTTGGACAAGTGTTTACTTATAATCTTGGGTTGGCCAATATATTGAGTGGAATATGGTAGACAGAAATTGTGCAAAACCTTGTTGTGTGTGTGTGTGTGTGTGCAATTTTTACAAGGAAAAGGTTGATTGAGTTTTGAAATTTCACCATGGATTGATTTCTTGAAGTGTGTACCTGATGAAACTTTGGGGAGAGGAAGAGAGAGAGAGCACCCCAAAAGATCCCTCAAATGCATGGGGTGACGCTTCAGTTAATATTTGACTGTTTTGATGCATGACTGCACACACACACACACACACAGAAGTATGTGTATATGTCTGTATCTATGTGTGTGTGTGTGTGTTTACCAATGCTGTCAGTTTTTAAAAAAAATTGTGTTGTGTCAAAATATTATCTTAGCCACTTAAAAAAATATAGATCAACAAAATAAGTACCAGACTGAAATAAGTACTGAGGCTGATATGATCGACTAAAAGTTCTCAAAGGCAGTGCCCTGGCATGGCCACAGTCCAATGACTGAAACCAGTAAAAGAATAAAAAGAAAAAAAAAAAAATCAGAGAAACAACATTGAGAGGGAATTAGAAACAATAAAAAACCCACAATGTCAGAGACAAATTAGAAGGTCAACATCAGATTTTGAAAGCAACTGACACTAAATACAGGTTGACCTCAAAAATCTAATCACAAGACATCCAACAAAGCTAAATATGGAAGCAAAGCAAATGAGCTACTGATCTACTTTAACAAAGTTAATGATGAAATTAATTGGGATAGAGTAGTTGATAAATTTATCTAGTTTAAAGGCAGTGAGTAGTTGAATACAACCAACACTACTGCGTGACCTTTACACCGTGTTATTTAGTAGAATACTAAACCTGCTACATCATTCAATACTTGATGGAAATATCCAGCCAAAGCTTTAATGAAAACATTGCAATGCTTCTCATTTCAAAAAATGTTAATTTGTAATAGTGAGAGGCAACAATGTGTGATTATACCGTGTAACATTTAGATGGGTGTGAGAGATGGAGCAGAGAGAAAATATGAAGTGATGGAAAGCGACAATGATGTCAGTGAACAACTAAAAAGCTTTAAGAGTGGGAGAATGTTAAGATCAACTCACCATACTGGCACAATCAAATCCTGTTCCAAGGCTGACCAAGGTCTTCAGAACCACAGGATCATCATTGCACTTAACAGCTGAAAGTAAACCGAAAGATTACACTGAAGTTTCCTCTATGTTGCAATGGTGGCAATTATTTACACAATAATATGAGGTTAACTGGCGTTTTAAAAATTAATTTATAGATTCATCCATTAATGAATATCTTTAACCTTTTAGTAGAGTTACTTCAATTGTAAGATTTGATCTACTGGATCCAGGAGTCATTTCTCTAAACAATAGAACCATAGCAAAATTTGATTCTTGGTTCTTGTATAAGAGATAAATAGATCTATACCTATATTTTGGACATTTACACAATGTTGGAATAATTAGTTTAAGAGTTACATCGCCCTTTGTATCATGAACTACTCAACAATGAAGCAATTGTAGTAGCAACACATTTTGCTGAGTTAGGCAGAGAGGTGAGACACAACACAAAGGTTGCAGCAAAATTAGAACACATGACCCTTATACTATCATGAAGACTTTCCTCTGTCAACATAAACAGTTGTTAATATTTTCTAATATAATGAAATACTTGGAAGGATTCATTGTCAATAGATTCTTTACATACAGTACCAAGGTATCATCATCATCATCATCACCACCACTACCACCACCATCAGACATCTGTTTTCCATGCTGGCATGGTCTGAACTGGTAGGGCCAGGGGCCACACCAAGTTCCCACAGTCTGTTTTGGCTTGGTTTCTATAGCTGGATGCCCTTCCTAATGTCAACTACTCCACAGAGTGTACTGGGTGCTTTTTATGTGGCACCAGCACCCACACCAATGCTTTTTACATGGCAGCTTGTTTTTAGGACATGCAATATATTCTCAAGTATAAAGTACTTACCATAAAATGGCTTGATTCTTGGTAGTTTGACATTCCAGTTACAATACTTTTCAATAATATCACCAATGTTGCAAACGGTGAAAGCATCTTCACATCCCTGTAGAACAAAATAATTACTGTTAGAACTACAATTTACTTGCTGTTACATAACAAGAAGAGGCGAATTAATTCTATAGAAATAATAACAGCTAACCAAGATGCTTTACAATCACTGGTTTTGCAATCTTTTATTATCAGGAGTAATATTTGACCTAGTATTAAGTTACTGAATGAAACATTTTTTATTATGTGTATCTCATTTGTATTTGAATGTATTTTGCATCACTAATATCCGAAAAAATACTATATTCTGCTTTGTATCTATGGGTGTCAATGTAGAGTTTTCATAAAAGTTTTGCAATTTGTAGCTTTCTCAACAAACAGCATGTAAAATAGAGTAGAGCTGCATACTCAATAACCAAATAATCTGCTCAATATGCAAGACAAACAAGTAGGCAAGGATGACAAAAACTGGCACATAGTATAACCAACTACCCTAATAAGTGCTGCTTTGTCATTACATGTAGTAGTGGCTCACAAAATATAAAACCTTTCTTAGAGTGAAGTGTTTTATACAAATGTTATATATGTGAATCACTGTATTGTACCACATGTCCATGAGAAAATTTAAAAAAACCTAAAGCTAGCATCAAGAGCAAGTATGCAATGAATATTTTTCATTGGTTATAGCTTACAGCTTGACTGCTACTCATGTTATCTATTCAAATATGAAAAGCGAAGTTGACCCCCAACAAGATTTGAATTTAGAATGTAGAGACATCCACCAACATATTGGTAAGGCATTTTGTCAGCTGATCCACAAATTTTGACATCTACCACTTTGGGTTTTAAGAACAACAAATCAACTATAAAGAACTTACCGTTTTTTTGCGATCTTCTATCAGTTGAGCTACAAGCTCCTTGTGGGAAGGATTGGGAAGCAGTTCTGGGACTACGATGTTCATTTGGCGTCTCATAATTTCGGAGGAATCTTCAAGCGGCATAGAGAGGAGTGATCAAGTAATAATACAAACAATCTGAAAGCAAGATGGAAAAAATATTAAAATGGAAATACTCGAAGGAAAAATAAAAAATAAAATTACTCTGAAATTTGAAAATGAGTAACAGAAATTTGGATTTATTCTTATTCCAATAAAACTGCATCAAAACTAATATTTCTGTTTGGGACCAGGAAAGTTGCACTATTTTGCAATTGCTTACCCTCTCTGAAATAAGACAATGAAATACTACTCATATTTGGGATGGTGTTTCTATTGTATATGGACACATTCTAGCTAGGAACCAACTCCAGCCCACCTCACCCCAAGGCAATGTTTCATTCACCCTTAGGTTATGTCAGATATGTCATTTCTTGATTATGTTATCCCTACTGCAATTAGAACAATCTCTGCTCTCTGAACTATTTAGCAGGATGTACTCTCTACTCAGACCAATCAGTTTTCTGTGTCTCACTTTTCAAACCTGTACTAATTGCTTCATCCAACCTATCATTTTTTGGAATCCCACCCTATTTTTCACATTTTGTCTAATTCTTTTGTTACTGTATTTATTTTGAGATGCTCTGTGTTTCTTTCAATTACTTTAAATATAACAAAGAATTTAGTAAAATAACTTAGTTATCATTCAGCTAGTGTTAGGAACATAAATTGTGACTAAGGTTTGGTGGAAGATTTTAATTCAAAATCTATGTAAACAAGATATTTTTACTCAGAGCTGAAGCCAGTTTCAGCCGGGTTGGTAACAAAAGGGTTAAACATCTCATCCAACAGATTTTCAAATCGAATATCAACTGCATGTAAACTCTCTAGTCGCTTTAGAGGTGGGCACTGCCACTAACAAATTATTCCTCTTACTGTGAGCTCTGCACAGTAACAAGTGAAGGTGCCTGACCTTTCAACGTCAACTCCAGTTCTGCTGTACCCCTACACAATATTTGGTTTACCTTACTAAAACGGTAATTGCCTTTCTCACTGAACTAAGTTTCAACTGATATTAGGCAAGTTTTTTAGCTATAACTTCTGCAGACAACTGGAAACTTCAAATCTACCCAATCTGTGTAAATCTGAAATACAGACAGACATATTTTATATATAATGTCAATTTCCTATTTCAGGATGTGTGTTTATTTTTTTTATAGAGATATGACAGCAAGACAAGAAAGACAAGATCAAAGGAAAAACAAGGTATTTATTTTATTGTCCTACAATGGCGAATAAAATGTTTAGCCTCCATCTAAGCAAAACAAATATATTATAGAAGTTTTTTTTTGTTTGTTTGAAATGAGCTTTTTCACTGATATCTACACTTTCCACCAGTATTTTTAATTGGTTTGACCCCAAAAGAAAGAGTCCTGCATATAGCCTTTACAAGCTGAAATCTGCATTTCCTGGATAGGATGGAAATTCTAGAGAGGCAAGGTTCTGGAAAGCAAGGACTAGGCATATTAGTAAATGCAGAGCTTGCAGGAGAGATATAATATGAGAAACTAAAGGAAGAAAAACGTGTGAGTGCCTGAATGAAGGTGATATAAAATCAGTAAGCTGTGTGGAGAAGTCAATGTATTACAGCAAGGACACAGCACATCCATAAGCCAGAGGTTACAGTGTAGTTTCAAGTGCAACTTCATGCCAATCAGTCGTGTGGTCTTTTGTGTGGAGGGAGGATGAACTCAAGAACATAGTGTAGCAGCAGCACCATCCCAGATGTGGGAATAGTATTCCCTTATGGATTTCATTACAGCTTTGTAAAGGAATCACTGGTTGTTGGGGAGCTGAAATATTATCAAATACTGAAGAGGAAGGCCAGTATTTGTGATGTAGTTTTTTTCCTATGTTGAGAGTGTGTGCAAATGCCAAGACAAATTTGTAGAAATGGTGAAGACTAGCTTTAGTAGTAACCTTGAGAGTTCTAATTATATGCCGTTTGTGTTTAAGGATGGGCTACAATACTGTAATGATTGTGTCCTTGAAGGGGACAAAATTGGCATATCATTAGAGAGTGTTTGAGGTCTCTATAAGAAGTTGTCAAAACTGAATGTAAATGATGCTTCTTGTAAATGTTAAGCAAAACTGTAAGGTGCTGTAATCAGCATATGAAATTTAGAGGTGATAGTAAGCTATCCATTGGTGGATAGAAGACAGAGTGGGGAGAAAAAGAAACATGAGGTACACCAAAGTTGATCAGAATGCAAATGAGAGAGAGAGAAACACATTTCACAAAATTTCTTTTGAGTGTGGGTTTGATGGTGAGTAAATAAGAGAGTAGGTCACCAAGAGTTCTAGTTTTATGAATGCTATACTGATGGTCATTAAAGAAGGAAAGGAATATAAAGAATTGGAATGTGTGATTTTTAATGATGGTCCTCCTCACCTTTGGGATAGCTGGCAGGTAAGAGGGGCTATGTTACTTGATAAGGGGACACACTGTTGAATGCTTCTTAAGATTAGGATAGATACTTGTAGAGAGAGAGCAAGGACAGAAGCTAGCTCTGGGAAGCATTGTTTGAGGGCAATGGCACATTTTCAAACCCAAAATTTGGGGTTAGTTTGAAGTGATTGGAAGTACTTTTCCGCTTGGTAAGCATGTATCTGTGGTGATGGTGGGGCCTGGTATAGTGTATAGAGATAGCTTTTGATATCTACCAAGTATGCACAGTGGAGAGATGGATGCAAAGCAGCCAACAGAGGTAGGGCTTTTTCTAAGGACTACTTAAAAAAAAAACCCATCATGGTTGAAAAGTACAGGGATGGCAATACCATTAAATTGGTAGACATTACTTTTGAAAGGAATCAGAAAGAATGGCTGCCGCTCAGAGGCAACAAATTTTAGAGCAGTGATGCAGAGCAGGTATCTTTTGTATTGGGAAGATAGTTATAAATAAGTTGTGGTAATAGGTAAATGCCATCTAGTTTGTAGGGCAGGTGATTTTCTCCAAGTGTTGCAGGCTGTACTCTGTTTGTACAAGTAAAGTTTTGAGCAAAATGAACCAAAAGTGTATAAGGATCCATGTAGGAATAAACTAACTGTAAAGTGTTAATTGCAAAAGAATTGGTTACTGTACTAATGAAATCAGTATGAAGTGTGTGAGAGAGTTAGCAACAGATGGCTGAAGTGAGATATGTAACATTAATATGAGGAGAGCAACAGTGGTTGAAGGTGTTCAGAAAATGGTTAATGCAGCAGATATATTCAGAAGAGTGGAGGAGTGAGACTGAACCAGAGTAACTGGAAGACTTTGTTACAGACATCAGAGTGAGAAGTCAGAGGCAGAGAGAGCAAAGTCTATATTTGTATAGAGAGTAGCCTGGACAGCAGAGATGGGTTCAAATAAGAAGAATGACATAATTAAGTCTTGGTGAAAAATAAGAAGTTTGGTTTATGTGTTAGAGGGTCTAAATTGAGTAAGAGTCCACAGATATCTTAGGGAAGAGGAAGAAGGACTGTGCTGTTTCAGTCAAGATATTTTAGGAGTGTAGCAGGTATTGGCCCCACCATGTGGTCATGATACGATATCCTTGCTGAGAGTTTGGCTCAAGTGGCTGTAATAGAGACCTGATTAATGCACTCACAGGCCTAAAGCTGGTATTATCCAGGAAACAGAATAGGAGCTTCTACACATTTAACCAACCTTGTGCCTCACAGGTAACAAAACTACACAAGAAAGGTAGTAAGGTTACAAGGTAGTAACAGGGTCAAAACAAGCTTGATCAATAAGAGAGTGGGAAGGTGTGTGCTGGGAAAGAAATCAGAGATTGAAGAAGTAAATAATAGAGACAGAAAGTGAAAACAAGGGCTCATATTTGGTGATATATACCAGCAAAAGATGTAGATATTATCTTTTACCTCCATTTCTGTCACACACACACACAAGCTTTGACAGATTCCATCTACCATATTACAATGCAAGGTATTGGTCAAAATGAGGCGCTGGTAGAAGACACTTGCCTCATGTGAGGTGCAATGGGACTGAACAAGACAATTGCAAAGCAAACTTACACGAACACATTATGCTTGTGAAATTCATGACCAAAGGAGATGAAATGAAATAAAAAGTATACTGATAAGGTCAGAGAAACAAGCCATGTGAATAATTCTGAATTAAAGCAATATATTCACAGATAATGTCCCTCAAGCCTGAACCTAAAGTGTAATCTATACTTCTTCAGAGACTGAAATAACATCCACTTCAATGAGAAAACAGAGGATTACTCACTACCTCTCAGTCAAATATATATCTAAGTATCAACTAGATCAGGTGTGGAGAGCCTGCTGGCTTCTAAAGGGCTGGGCTAAGTGCAGCCGTCTGAAAGAAGGCCAACGTTTGAGAAAATCATTATACTGGTCAATGTTTGATTTGATTTGATTTGAAGCCTACACTTCCAACCAATTGCAAATTTTAGAACACCTATTTATACATTTGTTTACACTAGTAGTTATTTGTTTAAAGTAAATACAATTGTATTTAAAATCTAGAAAACTTAAAGAATTTGATGGAAAAATGCCAGGGATGTTTGTGCTTATTTCAAAATTATTGTTTTTTCATATTTCATTAGAATTTTTATGCACAATGTTTTATAAAATAATAGGTTTAGCACCACAAAAATTTTGAAATGTTAACTTGTCTGATGCAGCCTTCTAACATAAAAATGTTCTCTATCTCTGAACTTGGTAACAATTAATGGTTTCAAATTTTAGCACAAGGCCTGCAATTTCAGGGGAAGAGGGAAGGTCAATTACATCAACCCCAGTGTTAATTAGTACTTATTTTATTGAACCTGAAAGGATGAAAGGCCAAGTCAACCTTGGTGGAATCTGAATTCAGAAAATAAAGACAGATGAAATGTCACAAAGCATTTTGCCTGGTGTGCTAACAATTCTGCCAGCTCACCACCTTTGAACTTGATGAAAATTAGTGAAAGATATCAAGGAGAGAGGAAGGAAATTGCTAAAGTTTCATATGCAATTCTTTCCTCCTCTATTCCAGCACATGCAGAAAACAAAAATCTATTGTCTAAATTTGCAATGCTTTACATATTGGCATAGGTTGGAGGGGTTGTTATGATCCAATTCCTTGTTTGAATTAACACTCTTCAAGTTCAGATAGGAGATAACAGTTCTTTTGTCTCTTTTCAAATAAGGAAAACAAAACTTATCCACCAGGAAAAATTAAAAGACTTGTGGCAATTATTAATAACATGTAAGAAAATGGTATTTTGTTATGCAACCATAATATACTACAATGTATATTAAATGTTTTTTGTAAGTCAATAACGTGTTCTACATCAAGCATCTCAGATATGAAATGTAACAAAATCAGTGCTGGCTTTAATTTCTATAGAAAACCTGAACAAATGTTGTAGCAATTATATATACAGAAATGTAGAATACCCAGTAATGAAAAATAGAGGGACCAAGGGAAGAGTTCTAATAACCAGATGTTTAACATTGACAAGGTACCTTATTTTTGACTTGGCTGAAGAGCTTCTCACATTGATAATGGATTCCTGATTCAGATAACTGAGTTATCACAAAAACTCATATATTATTCAACAGACAACTGTACAACAAACCTTGTGCAATATTAGCAATTACTATATATAAATAAAATTGCAAAAAATTTCTAGCACTCAAGAAGATGCAGGTTTTAAGATTAATCAGCTCTAGTGTGCTTGGTATTAGCAGAATAAAATCATTTTTGTAGAAAGCTGATTTACAAGTCGAAATGAATAATGTATAAAAATTAAAATAACAAGGTAAATGTATGTGTAATTGTGTTTTAAGTATTAAAAAGAATGCTAAATAACACAAAATTTGTTCTAGGCAGATCATTAATGTGATGAAAGATGGCAAGAATTTCATATTGTACATGAATTTTTAACAAGTCATGATTGAAAGACAAGAGGAATGACTGATGGCAGTACATTAAACAGTGTTTAGACTTTAACTCTTCAGCATTTAAACTGGCCATATCCAATGTAAATATTCTGCCTTGTTTTATGTATAAACTGGCCCGATTCAGCCCCTTATGCATTCGCTACAATGTCATTCCGAAAATAAAAACACTCATATCATCACAATCTTGAAGTTACAAGACAATACTTGGTCAACTGAATACAATGTGAATAAATAAGCATTACATTTGACAGAGTAGTCAACCATATTATTCATATTTAGCCAAAGCCAGCTCATCTGTAGCATATTTCTGGTACTTGCTTTATTGACTCAAGAGTGATAACAGTCAAGGTCAGTTGCAGAGGAATAAGTAGTAGAATCAAACACAGAATGATGAGTACTACTAATCAGACACAAACAAAAATGTGTATTCTGATGAGTTAAGATTTGTCCATACAGTTTCTTTATGGCCAGATGCTTTTTCTTTTGCCAAACTTTATGTATTCCCAAGCAATCTAATATTTTCCCCTAGCTTGGACTGCAAACAAACATCACTGATTATATGATGGTGAAATTTGTTTCTTATTAGATTGCAATGTTAAGACAAGGAAACTCAGTCTCTGTCTTCGAAATTCACTATAATCATTAGTAAACAATTTAGTGGGTGTACTTAGGAATGGGATGCTACCAAGATTGTTCCAATCCTAAAGTAAAATTCTGGCGACATTCTTAACTTGAAAGAAAATTCACTATTAGATTAGGTAAGGTATCCGAGCAGCACTATCCCTAACCACATAGGCAAACATCTATACAATTACCTCAAACAACTAGCATTGAGGAATGAGTGCAAATTTGTAAAGAATACAAACTAATATTTATTTATCACGGAATATTACTAAATAGTATTTATTGTTGCAGAAACTGTTGTGGTAGAATTAAACTCTTCTTTTGGGAATATAATAAGATATATTCAAGGATACAGACATATACTTATATATGTAAACACATTGCACATACACATACATAAATACATGCTTCACGACAAATAAGTGTGTATATTTACAAGACTGTAAAAGAAGTGTCTTTAAATGTATAAAAACATTGTCTGAATGAAGGACTCAATACATGTGCCAAGTCTATATTGATTATAATTCAATTGATAGCAACTTCAAACAATTTTGTGGGTGTGTGTGTAGACATACACACATAACTTTTATGCCTGCTCTCTCTGCTGGCAAGAGTAGGATGAATCATCACAATATGAGTCAGTTCTTATACAACATTACTGCTTTTCCACATTGATCATGCCTCATTCCAGTGTTCTGTTTCGGCATTATTTCTACACCTGGGTGTCCTACAATAACATCAACCAATTCAAAGTGTGCTGGATGCACTTTATCATGGCACTGTACAGGAGATGTCAAGTCTTCGAACAAATTTAAGAATCTTCTCTACATTATCTCACTTTACAGAGTGTATTGAGTCCATCTTTTCATGGAACTAGTACTATTATTATTATGTTGTTATTATTAATAAGACAGCAAACTGGCAGAATCATTAGCACACCGGGCAAAATGTTTAACAATATTTCATCTGTCTTTTTGTTCTGAGTTCAAATTCTGCCAAGGTCGACTCCACCTTTTATCCTTTCAGGGTCAATAAAACAAGTACCAGTGGAACACTGGGGTCAATGTAATTGACTTAACCCCTCCCGTAAAATTTCAAGCCTTGTGCTTTTAGTAGAAAGTATTATTATTATCATCAAGTGTGTTTTGTGCTCTGCAGTGTCTCCATTCATTCAAAGCAACATGACCATGACCATGAGAGTGAATAGAGAGTGGGGAGCGAGGAGGGAAATAGTGGTTTAAAACAATGATAGAGGTGAGAGCATTGGAACAGATACAAAACTGCAGTGAGAGTATGATGGAGAAATAGAGAGAGAATTCAGTGGATGAGAAGTTAAGCTGGTTAGTGAAGGAGAGATTAGCGACAGAGATAAAAAGTGTACCAGAGAGCTTAAAAAGAGAAATAAGCTCAAATGTAGTGAGGAGAGGAGCAGCAGATGGCAGCTTAACAGAGATATACTAAACAATAGCTCAAATATAGACATAAATATCATGTCACCATCACTACCACCATTCATAATGCTTACTATTCCATGCTTGCATAGATGGGTGAGGGCCCTCTCTAGCAATGCATGCTATCAACCATTAGTCCTTTGTCATTTTTATGAGAACACTCTCCTAATATCAATCTTCAATGTCTCTCATGTCTTTCTAGGTCTCCCTTTTTCCACATGTTCCATCCACTTCAAGTCATCTTTCATATGTACCACATGCCCATATCAATGTGGTCTTCTCTCTTGCACACTATATCTAATTTCTTTTTAACCATTTTGCCCCAGTTGTACTACGTGGTTCATGTAATCTAAAATTACAGAACAGAACATGCTCACTACATTTCTTTCTAGTCTTTGTAAATCATCTGCATTCAAGCCCCACATTTCACAACTGTTCAGCATTCCTAGTTTACACACAAGCACAATACAATTTGCTTTTTAATCAGAGAAAAATCGCCTTTTGTTTTGTTTATGTGTATATGTCATTTTTATTTTTACACCCATTTTTTTTCCATACAGGTTTGAGTTTGACACAAGTTATTGAGACGGTATTCTACAACCCTTTCAGTAACCAACATTCATTTTTCAAGGTATTGTTATTCCACTATTTTCACATATAATAAAACCAGCCACAACACAGGTAGGGTAGGGGTGAAGGTAGTTGAGAAATGCTTATTACATGACTTATGTTAAATATTTATTTTTACTATTCATTAGAGGTTATCTCAACATCTGCAAGTTTTGTCTGTGTAAAAGAAGTTAAGACAACAAACTGGCGGAGTTGTTAGAGCAATGAATAGCATACCCTGCAGTGTTTGTTCGGGTTATCTGCACTCTTCGAGTTCAAATTCATTCAAGGTTAGCTGTGCTTTCTATGCTTTTTTGGGTTGATAAAATAAAGAATCTCAATCTAAAGCAGTGTCTAGCAGATTGCATTGGTCTTTGCTTGTCTCATGGGAAACATTAGTCACAGAGATGGAAGGCTTCAATGAATGGGTCTACCACTAGAAGCATTATCTAGGAGACCTAGACTGAGAAAAACTTTCCAAGTACAATCTATAGTCTCACGAGATACAGCCTCTGTGCATATATGTGTGTGCGTGTGTGAGGAGAGAGAGAGAGAGAGAAAGAGAGAGAAAGAGAAAGAGAAAGAGAGAGAGAGAGAGATAATTCACAAAAAAAAAAACGAAAAAAAAAATGGTGAAGACAGGTGGTGTAGACAACAGATGTATTAGTTTAACGATCAGGAAGTGAAGTCTTTAATGTTTCGAGTGTACACTCTTCCACAGAAAGAAACAGGGTGAGAAAAAAAAGAATGTATAGTGGCTAGCGATCTATCATGGCGAATGCCAGACAGAGGGGTAAAAAGCAGAAAGTACAAAAAAGTTAAGAAAAGTTCAAAAGCTTCAAATGTCGTGGTGTATTGGAGTGATACAACGGATGTTAAAAGATGGTGAGATATATACATATAAAAATTTGTTGACTGTGACCAAGTTCCACCCGAGGGTTTGTTCAACTGTGTGAGTGTGTAAGTGTGCATCTATCTGTGTAGGACTGTCTATCTTTATTTATTGCTATGTATATCATTTTATGTGTGCAGCATGTATATGTGTACAGATGTATCTGTGTATATACATAAATACTTACATGACTTTACAGTAGACTGAGGCTCAATTAAAAAGATCAGAGTTCAACACATTACATAGAGTATATATATTGAGTTATAAGTTGAAGATCTCAATTGAAATTTTAGCCGGTATACTTAGACCAAATCATTGCCTTTTATTTGCATATATAAAAACACAGATAGACATACATAAATTGTTTGGTGTGGAGGTAGAGGTATACATGCACACATACACTAAATCTATATGCTTTAGTTAAGTGAGAGATTCAATGATCTCATTCATTTTGCAATAATCTCATTAAGATCCATTTACAAATGTGAAAACATGGTTTTGGTACAAGTAGGAAGAAAACAGGGTAGAAAAATTATAAATGATGAAACTAAAAGTTTGAAAACCCTTCATTTACTAATAAAACATCTCAAACAACAAATGTGTAATATAACATCTCACCTGGCCAATAGGAACACCTGCACTCAGCCGATGCTAGCTGGGATCCCACGGTGGCTCTGCGTTGAAGTTGAATTTCCGCTTGAAATGGCAGAAGCCTTCGGGATTTTCTATGTAATAAAGACCAGAACAGCCGCCCTGAAAAAAACACAAGAAAATACATTAAAATGGGAACTGGCCCAAAGAATTATTCCACATGCCCTGAATTAACCCTTTTGATACCGACCCACCAGAAATCATGTCTGTTTCTAAAATACAAAACTTGCAGTTTTAAAAATGTTTATATGAAATTAAAACCTGCTGTAGTTTAAATTAATTAATTGTTATAAATTAATTTCCATAGTTGCTTTCATATCATTTCCAAAAGTAATTGAAGTATATAGACAGTGAATTTTATTAGAAATACAGTCATGAATTGCTTAAGGTCAAAATCAGAATCATTTCTAATCTGTCAGCATATCGAAGTTGACCATTCTTGGGTATATATATATATACAAAAAAAAAAAAAAAAATGCTTGTAATCAAGACGTAGGTAAATAAAAATACTAAAAATATAAATATACATGAAAAAGCTTCCATCAGTTTAAACTAATGTCAAAATATCAACCATTTTAGTTGCTGTGATCAAAATTTTATTTTCTATATAAACATGTTATGACAGAATTTAGGTAAACAGACAGAGCAATATTCTAAACAGTAAGCAGTCAGAAAGACATGGAAAAACTGATATAATGTTAAAAGGTAGAGAGGACAGTGAAGTTATTTTACTAGTTGAGTCAATGTTAAACACTGCATAGCTTTTAAAGCAGCTATAAACTATGCAAGCAACTCTAATTAGACAAGTATTATTCAGTTATGTAGATATACTTATCTTGATGTTTAACAATCATAAATGATACATTAGAGTAAACAGAAAAGCAAAAGGAACCCACATTTTAAATATATTTACATTTTAGCTTATAGAATCACATTACCATCATCAATTAATAAGCCGGTTGGTTGCGCTGTTTACTTTCAATGAGGTAAAGTATAAAGCAGTTAACAGATACCAGCCATCAATAAGTTTTGGTGTCCGTAGCAGTATATGGTAAAATGTTTTATTGAATTATACTGCCATGCTAGGTTTTAAAAAAATTAACTAGTTTGTAAACACAGTAGACAAAGGATCTGTAGTGTCTCAGAAAATATATAAACGTTGCATTTGTTTTGAGCCTAAAACACTATATATCAAATTTGTTTGTAAGATGACACTAGTTATATTAAGGCATCCACAAGAAATATCATGAAGATAAACTGACAAAATAATCTCATGAACTCGAAAAAATGTGTATACCTATAAGATTAGCAGCCAAGGCTTTTGATCACACATAGGTTTGCTCAATCTAAACAACACATACATTCATTATGTTAATTAAACTCAAAATTCTCAGCTCAAGGAGCAAATAGGAAGGACAGCCAAATCAGCCTTTTTGCTTGAACATCAAGATTAAGTAACGATTCGCATGCCACTGAAGATATAACTAATGGAATGGTCATTTTTGTAAAATATTTTGAATTAATAATATAATCAACTTCTCATCCTATATATTATTTTTTCCCATTTAGTCATGGAGGGATGAGCAGTGCTCTTGACTGTTAATTGTTCAAGGACTCCCAAGATTGGTAGAAAGAAAGGAGGAAGTTATCTTCAGACTGGAGACATGGCTTGAATCACTGCAACTGAATGGCCTCTGCCAATAATAGTACTACAGAGCAATGGATTGAACAACCACACAGGTGGGTGAAATAGTAAAACTGTCTTCAGAAATACATTAGATATTTTTGAAAATACAAATCTATTTTTCACATAATACAATGTATGAACATTTATAGGACAAAAACTCATTAATTAATTAATAGCTTAATGAGCTGTGAAAAAAAAATGAGTAAAAGTTCAACCATGCAATCTTTCTGAAATATTGAAAGTTAGGTTAGATGAGAGTCCCTTGTACCAACTTTAATGCATTTAGTTTTCTGCCTAAACAAGTTGTGGGCAGTAACATCATCATTTGACATCTGTATTCCATGCTGGCATGGGTTGGACACTTTGACAGGAGTTGGCAAGCCAGTGGACAGTGCAAAGCTCTATTGTCTATTTTGGCATGGTTTCTATGGCTGGATGCCATTCCTAAGGCTTAACCTTAGTGTACTGGGTGCTTTTTACATGGCACCAGTACCACTGTGGTCACAAAGTAACTTGCAAGACAAAGACCCTCATGACAGGGAGTGGGAGTAGTATTGGGGGAGGTGGCTTTGTGCCAGTTGATAAGAGGTTTAAGTATAAAAGAGCAATAGAGATAGGTGTCTTGCTATAGATGAAACACATGGCTACCCCAGTTGGAAATGAAAGAAGAGAAAGGAAGCTGGCAGTGAAGAGTGTTGGACGTACTTTCAAGGTACAGTGGAGATGAAGATAAGTGAAGTGGTAGAAGGGATTGGACAAGGTGAGTGGGCAGGAGGATGCTTCAATAGAGTGTGAAGAAAGATGGCTAGAGATGAAGCAGAAGTGAGATGTATAGGAGTGGCTCAGAAAGGGCATTGACAGTGATAAAGAGGTATAAGGTGTAGCAGAAGGGGGAGAGAGAACAATGAATGAAGGCACTGAAAGGGGATGATGTATGCATGTGTGTATAATAGTGGAATAGGTTGGATGGTTTGACAGGATCTGATGAACCACAGGGTTGCATAGAACTCTACCGTTAACTTTAGCATGCATGTGTGTGTGTATATATATGTACACACACATACACGTTTATATATATATATATATATAACTACAAGTGTAAACTATAAAACCACTAGATTTATTACTGAAAAACTACCAAGTAGAATGAAGTAAGCAAGTCTAATATCATTAAAATGTATTGCTAATATTTTACTTGGTGTGACTAGCTATTAGTTACCATAGCAACTTAGACCAATAGTGCTTCTTTGTTGAAATTGGAAACTAGAGAGAATTAGGAGAAAAGCAGGATTCCCAGTTTCTACTTAGAACAGACAAACACTTTATAAAGTGAATAGAAAGAAGAGATTGCACATATCAAAAATGATCAGAGAGAATTCTCTAAGACAATGAGGGAAAATATAAGTACTGGAGTTGATTCATTAAATTAAAACTCTTCAAAGTATTGCTCTACCATGGCTGCAGTCTAACGGGTAAAAAATGTGAGATAAATTGTGTTTTGGCCTTGATTGTTTTTGTTTGTGTGTAATAATGAATTTAGGACCACATCATTCAATATACAGTTTTGTTTTTGAGATGGCAGGATATAATTAAGATTTGACTGCTCTTTCTAGCAGATCAAGCAAACACATAAGCCCCTGCTTTGGTTAGTTTTGGCTACAAGCTATGTAAAATTTTAATAGAATGGAACCACCTAGTAGATTTTGAATTACATTTCAGTTGCACATGGTTACCTCTTAACTATTAAGTCTGACTTAATAAAATAAATGACTGAGGTTATAATTAGAGATACCAACTGAAAGAAAAAAGAATTTCATTGTGAAAAATCTAATCAGAAATACTATGCTGTGAGTGAGGGGGGGGGGGGGAGACTTCACTGTTGTTGATATTAATCCATCTAAGAATTTAGAACAAGTATTATTAATGAGTCAGTTATAGACACCATTTTACAGAAATAAAGAAAATTCATCCAAAATAATTCTATTTGATGTTTAGAAAAACAATATTCATTTCTTACAATGTATATAAAAACAAAATGGTTGATTGAGAGAAATAAAAGCTACATAACTCACAATAGGAATCTATTGTAAGCTATGTATCTTTAATTAACAATCCACTACCACCATGGTGAACACCATAGGGAAAGAGGTAAGCTTCCAGCAAACTGAAACCATAGATAATTCACTTCACTTACACTACTAAGCTTTTTGGAGAGGACTTTTGTGCCTAGTCAAAAAGTAAAGCGATATTTCATCACGTCTTGCGTTAGCTGCTGCAGAAGTTCCATCTTTTCCTTCGTCTTTAAGCCCCAACTACCACCTGGTGCCTGGTGATGAATAGAGAGCTTTGGCCGTGCGTAAATGGCAAGTACAGAAGCTGCAGAGAGTATGGAAAATACAAACAGGTAGAGATGTGGAAGTTACCAAATCTATCAACTTTCAAGCAAAAGCAAAATTACAAGTATATATTTCATTTTCCCTACATCTCACAAACGAATCCCAACAAGCTTGCCTGCTAAAGTGATTCATAAGCCATGCTGTATGTATGTATATGTGTGTTTGTGTGTGTGTGTGTGTATATATATATATATATATATATATATATATATATATATATATACATACACACACACAGCATGGTACATTTGGTTTCCTTCACTGGTTATGCTATTCTCTGATAAAGATTACAAAACAATAAGACTTAAATAGAAAGTGAGTGCATTTCCCTGATAATTCACAATTGAAATCACTGCCTACATTTTGTTTTAATAGATAATATTAAAAATGTGATTGCACAACATTCTGAAATAGCTTACTTGATATGATAATCGTGCATATATACTTGACATATAAATAAAGTATTATTATATATTCAACATAGTTCTTCATAAAAATACCAAAGTCTTCCCAAAATTCCATATTCCTAGCCCACTTTCACATGAAAGCTTACACTTAAGACTTATACTTTATGAAAAACTATTGCAGCTTTTAAATCTGCAGCACTGCCTAACTCGGCAAATAGTTTTAGGTAATTGCCACCTTATAAGGTTGGCAGAAGAAAAGGAAAAGTACACATCTACAAAATTCCTTCACAATATCAATGCTAGCTTCTAAAATCAGTCTCAGCTAATTCCTTTGACACTTAAACTATAATACTACTACAATGAATACAAACTAGATCTTTAAAATATACTTATAAAAAGCAATATTTACATAAAGCAAAACTAGAAAGTATCTTATATTCTAGGTTTAATTACATTGGTTTACTGAGATACCATGAAAGTACCCTAACACTGTTACTTTGTGTAGCCATTGTTCCTACCTTATCATACTTGAACAAGCTGTTGCTATTGAAAAACTGAAATTCCAACCATCAACAGTGAAAGAGCAACAAGTGGTCTATTCAAACTTACAGAAAGAAAAACAGCAATGGACTCAGTAATAGGGTAAGAAACAGGCAGTGCAAATTCAGCATGTACATGCTTCTAAGTGGTACTAAGAGCACTAACATAATAGTATACACAATCAATTTGAAACCTACAAGTTTTGATTGATGGTCATTGTTTAGACCAGGTCATATCTGAAGAAGCAGATCTGACAAAAGGCAATATAGGCCATAACAGTTCTGTCTTTCTTCATCAAACTATTTTATCCAATATGTACCTCCATTTTTAAGACACTGGGAGGCTTGTTAGTTAAATTTAGCAGATCGAAAGCTATCATCTTGTGAATGTTGATGGCTCTGAAAAATGTGATTTGATAAGGACGGAGTAAAGGGCCAAAAGAAACTTGTAGATGAAATATGATTCAAGTTCCTATTTTCCCTTTATATCATATCATTTCAAGCCTATGACCCTAATTATATATATATATTTTTATCAAAACTTTTGTCTATGCTGTCAATATCACTTGAATATGCCTTGAACGTGAGGTAGAGATAAGTGTTCACAAACACAAAAGAATAAAGTTAGAAGATTCAGGATAGAATCATTTTATTGTTATTTACAAAACTATAACAGATGCAATTAAATTTTAAACAAGTTGAACACGTAACACATGAGAATACAATCAAAGCATTAAAACAAAAAAGCTAATACTATTATGGACATTCATTTTAGCAATCAGCAGTTAGCTTCCATATAACTGAAAGATTTCCAACTTTGGCACAAGGGTATAAGCTAACTTTACTCGACATCAGTGCACGACTTATTTTATCGACAGGAGACGAATGAGAGAAAACTGACATAGTAAAGAGATAAAAGAAAGAACAACTATGTTATTCAATAAAATTCTGTCTATTTCTACAATCAGACTTCACAATCAGACTTCAAATAATTAAATAACGAGTTGATTGATACTGGATAAAACGTATTTTTGAAATAGGCAATCTTGTGATTAAGGATTAGTTAGTACTACAGGCAAAACACGGAGGCAGAAAGAGAAAAAAATAAAGGTAGTAAATAAGTTGTATTTATAATCATAAAATGAGTAAAGGAAGACCATTTCGAAAGCACATGGCAGCAAAAGCGGAGATAAGTGCTTTAATATTGGGAAAGAGATCAGGCTGTAACTGAAATACCATTTCATTTAAGGCAGTGGTAGAATAGTCGAATAAAGCGTTTCCAGGTTCCTCTCCGTTGTAAAAGAAAAAAAACTCTCCACAGCTACTACTACTAGTCATATGCGGCATTATCTACTGCTATGAAACTAGAAATTGAGGTGGACTTGTTTCACGCATTTACATGCACTTTCGGAGAAACGAATACGTACACCGACACTAATAAAAATGTCTTCAGAAATGGCTTCTCCATCCAAGAATTTCCGAGACAGATGGACGCGACTAAACAGCCATGGCTATCTGACATTATCTTAGCCGAGAATTTGTGTTGAAGCTAATGCCTGCAAGGTAGAGAAACAGGAAGAACTCAACACAATTTCATAACAAGACAATGTGTGCCAATGAATGTGTGTATATGTGTGTGTATTAAAAAAATCAATATGGTCACCTTGACACATAACCAAGGTAGAACGTTAATCAGATTGACACACACTACACAACTCAATCATAACGACTTACACACACAAAGCTCAGCCGGACTGACAATACACCACAGCTTAACTGGATTGTACACACAAAATTCAGACTACACACACACACACACACACACACACACATTAAACAGCCTTACTATGGAGACAGATAAAATGCCCAATGCCAAAGACATCATCTAAACGCATTGTCTTGCTTAAGGTATTGAGAGAGAGAGAGAGCGAGTGGGGGGTACGGTCAGCTGGTAATGAATAAATACATTTCTAGAAATGTCACGCAGTAGAAAGCAGACGATGTTAGAACGTTTACGAATGATTTTATAAGATTGAAGCATTCAGGGAAGTAATAAATCCCTATAACTTGGTGGATAGTGGTTTCTTTCCATGAGCAGGGAAGATAAAGTTTCCCCAAGGACTTCAGTAAATTATTCTAGTATGAATCGAAAATCCTCAGTTTACGAAGAAGTCTCAATTTACAGTTCTCGATAACCATAAGGCTTCGATTTAAATCAATTTTAAACCAACCTTGAAGCAACTCACCCGTCACAAGAGCTTCAGTCCATACGAAACTAAAAATTACAGCATAGACTCTAGAATCGGGACTTTAATCGGAAATAATAATTAATAATAAATATATGTAAGCAACAGATGACTGTTAGATGCTAACGCATGTACATAAAAGGATATTTTTGATAAGAATTGCTGGTTATTGAATGTCCATTTAACTATAAATGTTCAATATAATCAATGAAAAATAGTAAAGGGTTGCAGAGACTGGCAATGGCCAGAGAGGAGATAACGCAGTGGACAGCAGAAACTAGCAGACCATCGTTGTGTCTGTCCAACAGCATAATGATGCGTTTTATAGCACGCAACTATTCGAAATTTCATAAGCAACAAGCAAGCCGGTTTATTTTAATATTGAAGCACTTTCTGAAAGAGACATATTTTGAACATTAAATATTTCTTTTATTAGTAATTACTCATTCGTAGTGATTAGCTACTATTTCTAACTGGTTGAGAGGCTACATAAAACTTACTGTCTGAAGAAATAGCAGTCAAATCTTCACTAAATCACATACCAGTCTTCAAAAGAGGGATGCATTAAGGATAATGTAGTTCTCGATTTTGTCTACATTTAAAGATGTAATAGCCACGGTTTGCACTCCCTAAGATTAAAGCTCATATCATATAGAGTACAAATGAAACACATTGCTATCCAGACTCAGCAAAGTGAAGGAAACATTATCTATTTATCAACTGTTATAGACTGAAAATAATAAATGTTACCAAAAGTAGGTGAGAATTAAAAGGTAGAGATGGACTATATGTAATCTGAACCTTTCCCCCCCTTATTTATTAATTTTTTTTTACGGAATCCCACGTTTTAGGCTATGGAGATTCCGATTCTGAAAAAAAAATTTTTGAAAAATTTCAATCCCCCCCCCACCACCACCACCAAGCAGGCTATTTACATGCTAGAAATAACAGCCAAATCTCACAAAACTAGTGTTAGGGTTAGGTTTACCCTGTGGATCTATATAAAAACCGGGGTGGGGGATCGAAATTTTGAAATTTTTTTTTCGGAATCGGATTCTCCATGGTCTGAAACATAGGATTCCGTAAAAAAAAACAAATTTTAAAAGGGGGGGGGGGGATACCCAGATTACATATACTCCATCTCCACCAATTAAAAGGTTGTTTTTATTAAACTGTCACAATTCCGATTTGTAGTCATGAAACTAGACATAAATAATACGTGAGCACAAGAGAAAAGTAGAAACAGGTAAGAAACTAGAGACCAATCTAAATAATAATAAACATACAGCGAACATATTTCTCGTCACGACTGAAGATGGAAATGAATAAATAATGAGTAGATTCTCTCCACACACAGAGATTTACAAAGCCTCTAAACATTCGCTCGAACTGCTTGAAACAAGAGCTAAAATCTCCTAAAAATTGAAGCCTATTAATTTTTAAAAAGGACATTGGACAGTGTGGTCCTAGAAAAACAAAAGAGAAGACTGTCATGGTCGGAACGCTTCTGACTGTTAGTCGACACAATCAGAACTGAACACACACACACAAACAATCTGACATGGCCGACAGTTAATCATGTAAGCAGGTGGTGGTGGTGGTGGTGATGGTTGCCACGTGTGGTACCAGAGATAAAGTCAATGTTGGTTTTACTGTCACGCTAATAATCAACTGAAGTGAAGTCATCAGTATAAAATTAGAAACAACAGTCGCTCGCTGTTTGAAATAACAATAAAATGATTTTGGTAAAAGTAGTAGATATAACGAAGATACCGCAGAAGTATCAAACCGGAGAACACCAGTTTGCCCCAGCCAACGTGAGATTATCTAAACTCACAATCGACTTGCTATAAAAAAAGATTTTCCTCAGTTTTTTTTGTTTGCAAAAGTAAAGATATTGGATAATATACATAGTGCACTGCCTTATAAAAAAAGATGCGATAGTCGTGGTTCGGAGCAGGTGTGTGACCAGAGGTAAAAACCGTCCCACGTTGCTAAAACCACTGGCAAAAATCTTACATATAGCTAGGATTTATGTCATGTGTTAAGAAACTGATCTCATCTGGAACAAGATAGGATGGTCTTGACTGGAACATTTTTGATCTAGGACTAAAACAACAGGCCTTTGACCAACTCTAACACTGTTCTATCTTTTATTTTTCTAGTTTATAAACAGCTTGCGAGAGAGAGAGGGAGAGAAAGAGAGATTTGTTACGCTAATAGTACTAAAGTAAACTTGATAATTATATGCAACAAAAAGAACTGCTACGAATTCAATGCTTGGCTGGCTAGTAAAGAACGAAAAAATTAACAACATTGGGGAAGAGGGTCAGAGGTCGGATAGAAATTATATGTAAACTACTGTCCGAAACACAAACACATCACATGGTTTAGAATTTAACCAAAGTAAGACATGAAGCCAAAGAATGATTGTGATTAAGTGGAGGTAGTAAAAACCAACGATTCTAAGGCGAAAAAAATCGACATTCTGCAGAGTGAACAGATTGTGGGACACGAAAAATTACTGGAAACACAATGTGATGTATAACATGCGAAGCAGAGTATATAAACAGTGATATAAAGAGGAAAAAAGAAAAACGCCTACTTAACTCGCAGGCTTAAAAAACATTCCAAATATCAACACAACCAAACGCTCTAACGGAAGGAAGAAAGTACGTAAACTATTTTAGTATGGATCTAAGGAATAAGATTGAGTATGACCCCTCTTAAGATCTGAAAAGCCGAGGTGCCAGGCACACACAAATTGTAGTAGAATAAACACTCCGCTAAGGTATTATTCAAAGTGCGAATGAAATAATAAAAAGAGTACTCAATAGAAATGCCATAATTTAAAAAGAGTAAAACATAAGTCTATCGAGCAGTTCTCACTTCGTATTTTGTAGACATATCCATCACACACAGGCACGTGGCATTGCGGTTAGATTAAGGCCACGGGCTTCGATTGCTGTGCTAATTTATCTTGAACGAATCGTCCCTCATTCCATTTCCTCATCGAGTTTACTACCGTCGGCGTTCTTATTTAGGTGTTGAAGCTGTTCACCTACTGAGCAAAACGGTTCATTTCACGTTGCTCCAATGGGCTGGTACAACCCTCTTTTTCCCCCTGTAGTTATCACATCTTGGATGCTTCCCGAGGATCAAGAGGCAGAGCGGTCTTTCTGTCTGCTCAAGACGACATAGGCACCTAAAACAATTAGCAAAAGTGCATGCGCACGCACACACATGAACCATCGCATTTCTCGAAGTAATTTGCATATATCCCACCCCGTACTGGGTTAGCAAAAGAGAACACAATAAACAATGATATACAAAAGGGATGATGTACACAACTGAAACGACAGATCATAGATCTGCTCGGTTAAGTTGAACGGGGTTAAACAACATGCATGTGTATTAACCAAATTCGAAGCCAGTTTAATCATAAATATTCATCAGGCTGACCCGATTAAATAGTTTGGCCAACAAAAGTGCCCCAGCTAAAGCTTTCTACAAATGTCTTAAAGACTACGTCATTCAAGGTTTCCTTTCTTTCAATGATCTTATTCGTAGGCATTGTGAAATCGATGAGATCAACATGGCTAGTGCTATTAGACAAAAGCAGGGACTGCAGGCGAAGAATTTCTGAGGACTCACGTCTCTAGGAAGGAAGAAAAGATTGAAATGTGATTAGTGAGGGACTATGGATGACGAATACACACTATGCGTTATGACCAAGTCGGATGGGCCGAAATAGAGATAACACGAGATTAGTCAGCTATATATTAGCAGTGAATGAGACAGAAGTAGGAATTGCTATCTTTTAGCAGATCAGGCAACCTCGCAGAAGCTCTCTCGTTTGCTCGATGAAGTTAGCATATTGTGTTACAATATTATTTGAAAACAGACGACAACCATAAATGAACAGTTTTCAGTAAGTAATACCAATCGACAAAAGTATTACTTATCTGGATCTGAGTTATTCTTTTCTACTCTAGGCAGAAGGCCCGAAATTTTGGGAGAGGGGGGGGGGAAGTCGATTAGATCGACATCAGTACGCAACTGGTACTTAATTTATCGACCCCGAAGGATGAAAGCAAAGTCAACCTCGGCGGAATTTGAATTCAGAACGTAAAGACAGACGAAATACCGCTAAGCATTTCGACCGGTGTACTAACGTTTCTACCAGCTCGCCGCCTTCTGGATCTGAATAATTGCTGGAAGTGTTAGCTATATCTCTCTCAAATTACATCCTACTGTCTAGTACATGATATACAAAAAGGTGGGATGATGAACACGATCAGAATGCTTTGATCAATCGGCCTGCTCGATCAGATTGACCCGAGGGACTAAACAATAAACATGTGTGAATCAGACAGCGGGGGTCCAATTCTTGTTTAGGAGTGTAATAGCAATCGACATCATTACTGCCATATACAATAGTAACAGTGGAATGATGTAACAGAACCTCTGGTAGCAGTATTAAAGAAACCCAACTATGGAATCAACAAACACACATTGCCTGTTGAGTAACAAATTACTTTTACAGGTTGTAGCAGCTTCGTTGTCAAGGAAACAAAGATTGCAATTAACGGAGGTATATTCCTCGAACAAGCCAACAAATTCTACCATCACTCACAAGCCGTAGTAAGCAAGGTGCACACAGTACACACTGCTGTAAGCTGAAATGAGGATTACTGTATATCATCAGCTAATTAGACATGGAGAACAGACAGGCAACTTTTACTCTGACTATTCAGATTGCTACTGCAGGCGATGGACTAATTAAATATTGTAAAATAATCCTGATTATTATTATTATTATTATTATTATTAAGGGAGCTCTCTAAAACGATACAGTCGAAGTATTTGCCCTTAAGCAGACCCTTTCTCACAGCAGGAGGTCTGTCAGTTAGGGAGGGCAATTCAATTGATAAAAAAACATGCAGTGGGGGACAGCTTTAACACCCACATAAAAACACCGATGATAGTAAGCTACGTTGGTGAGGATATGGAGCGAGGGGGGTGGGATTTGTACAAGATAAATTAGGACAGGAAGGCAAGGAGACCAGTTGGATCTCATTCATAACTTCTAACAATAGACAGTAAGAGAAAATGTTTCTTCATTGGGTAGCTTAAGTGGTACTGAAGAGGGAGACTAAATTTTGAAGTAGGGATGGTAAAGAGATATTAGTACAAGGCTGTAAAAGGGGACGTATATACTAAACTAGTTTACACGCAGTACGAAACTTAACATTTTCAAGTGTTTAACACTTCAGCGATTTATTCATCCACCTGCCTCCAGCTTTCAGCCCAAACAAAGTGAACTGGTTGGTATTGATATAGATTTAACAAAATGGTGTTAGAAATAATGAAATAAAGCTGGTTTAATCCACGTAGATATCACCATAAAGGAATGTCTGTCGAGAGAGGAGGGGCAGTTAGTAATAATCGAAAGATAAAACGTACAGAAAATTAAGAAATGATGATAACTATAACGTCAGAAAGACATTGGTTAACACAATATAAATAATTGTAGGTGATTAACTTGTATTTTAGATTAATCATCCCCCGCACTATTATAGCGCTGGAATATGTGACGATGACAGCAAATAAATTTAGATGAGCTATTTATTTAGACATTTCATTAATCAAGAAACAGATAATAACGATAGAGAGGTTGACGTAAATAAAATTCGCCCTCACCGCCAAAGGATCGTAGATTGGGAAAATTGAAAACGACATGTGATGAAATAATGGCGACTGGTCCATGCGTAGTTGGTGCAACAACAGAACAAGGCGGATAATAGGAGGCAACTGACAATTTCAATGAGATTGGAAGATATAAACAGCATTATTTATATATCACACACGTTAAATAAAAATTTAACAGCACAACCATTTTGCTACATTGAATTATAAATGAAAAAAGATGAAGACAGAAAGCTAAAAACGAAATGCGTTCTAATGAGTTATATACAAGAGCTGGAGGTGAAAGCTAGTAAAGAGCCATGTAACCAAACCATCTCTAAAATAACTAATGTTAAACGTGATTACAATTATTTTAGTTATTATAACAAAGCTAACAGAACAAAAGAGATAGCCAAAGATGGTCTTCTATAAGATGACAAACCATATAAAAAATACTGTCAGGTCTTAAAACCTTGTTCAAGAAGTAAATTATATTTTTCCTTTTATCTACCGTTTCCATTACCAAAATATCAATAGTATGGCGATGTTCTTTTTTTTTTTTCTTTTAAATATACTAAGAATAGTAGGAAAGTAAACCAAACGGATTATTAACGATTGGAACAAGAATCTGAAAGTAAAAGAGACTAAACAGAAAAAAAAAAAGAAAAATTACAGATGGTGACAGATCGAATCACAAGAGTCGCAATGGCACCACCAGCAATATTAGTTAGCTACAGTAGTAGCAGAAGCAGTATCGCGGTAATAAGAACATAGTAAATGAGTTTAGTAGTAGATGTCTATATATAGCCAAACAGTGAGTTACATACACCATGGCGAGAGATAGATAGATGTACAGCTCATTACAGTCAGACTAGACAGACACAATCAGACGATATTCCATTGAGAAAAAGTGTGAGTGTGGGAAAGACAGACATTAAATGATAATGATGGTAATGATTTCTTGCCCAATATAAAATAACGTTTGCGTTTTGCAGTATGTTTACACATGCACACACATGTGTATAGGGCTGTATGTCAGTGTCTCATCTCATCCCCTCTGTAAGTAGAGGGTAGGAACAAATACATATGTATATATATATATATATATATATATATATATATATATATATACAGACATATGTACGTATGTATACACACACATTATGTACTCATAAAAATAAGAGCCAGCAATAAAAATCAATAATGCTAAATGGCTACGTAGACAGAGAGAGAGAGTGAGAGGCTCTCAGCAATTACAATCTGACCGATCACACATACATAAGTATATGCAGGTCTGTCTCTCACATACGTACGTACATATATATATATATACATATATATATATATATATATATATATACACATACACGGATAAATTGATTTCTTGTAGTTCTTGAATCAGTAAGAAAAAAAAATTACCGTAGAATAAAAAAAAACAACATATTTAATACCTGTTGAGGAAATTAGTTGTATTCCATCACTTAAAGAAGGTAATATTATATACATATAATGTATGTGTGTGTATGTATGTATACACACTTCGCATATTTGTGTTGTATGCGTTTGTTCTGTATATACGCACATATGCGAATGTATGTGTGTGTATATATATACATATATATATATACATACATATATATGTGTGTGTGTATGTATGTATACACTGGTGTATGCATTTAAGTCTCAAATTGCGTGTTTAATTCAAAACATAATTATTGTTTTGGATCATAGTTCACTGAACAATGGATGATTTGAGTGAGAAGATAATATATTGTTTTTATCTGGACATTAGAATCACCCAATTAAACTGACCTTACTCAGAGGTCGGGTTTAATGTGCATTGAAGGTGTGAGATAGGGTTAAGAAACCAGAATTTATAATATATATATTCCTGTAGCCAACGTGTAAATGCGTTTATGTGTATATGTTTAGCCCCAAATCAGCACTGATTACGCTAGAAATATCAGCCAAATTAAAGACGTTCCAGTCGCAACCATCGCGAACGTTTGTACATTTAAGACCATAGAACAGAATTGTTTAATGAATCCCTTAAGGAAGAGGGAGGATATGGTGCGATGTGATATGAGGACTTCGCTGCTGTTTCTAGCAAATCGAGCGATCACACAGAGACACCCGTCATATGTGGTGAAAACACATTCAGGACCTGGTAGATTGCTTATACATGAATGTTCCCGTCAGTAAGAATTATGGGGG